>NC_051394.1:3937158-3944658 GCF_015228065.2 Penaeus monodon | reverse complement strand
AAAAAAAAATTTATATTAAAAAAAAAAAAAAAAAAAAAAAAAAAAATAAAAAAATATTTTATTAAATGGGGATAAATTTAAAATAGGAATTTATTAATCGAAAAAAGGGGAAAAGGGGAGGGGATAAAAAAAAAAAAAAAAAGAAAAGAAATATATATATAGATAAAATTATGAATATATATAAAATATAAATATATAAAATTTTATAGTTTTTATAAAAGGAAAAATATAGAGATAAAATTAAAAATGATTTTAAATAGATTATATATATATATTAGAATATAAGAGATATTAAATATAAAAAATATAATATTAATATTTTATTATAATATATATATAAAAATAAAAGAAAATTAATAGATTTATAATTATTTTTAAAAGAATATATGTTTAATATAAAATATATATATAAATTTATATATAAATATTAATATTTTATATCTATAAAATTTTAAAATAAATATAAATAATATATATTTATATATTATATATAAAAATTAATAAAAATATGGAATATATAATAGAATAATATATATTAATAAAAATATATAGATAAATATAATAAAAAATATTAAAAGATAAATATATATATATATATAAATATAAAATTATTTTATATATATAAAATATAATAAAATTTTAATATATTATATAAAATGAAAATAAAATATTAAGTTTCGTATACATTTTTCTTTTTCTATATATTATATATATATTAATTTTAGATGATTTATATAATAATATATATAATTATAAAATTTTTTATAATATAATATAATATATAGATATAATAAAAGGGGAACATATATATGAATATATTTTAAAATATAATAGATTATATAAAATTTTAATATAAAATATAATAGAAATAATATATAAATTATAATATACCACAAAATTTTATTTTAAAAATATATATATATATATAATATAAAAATGTTTTGTATATGTTAAAATATATATTATAAATATTAATAATAATATAATATATTAAAATTTAATATAATATAATAAAAAACATAATATTATATATATACATAAAATTAATATATATAGAATTTATATAATATATTATAATATATAATATATATGGGAAAGTAATATATATATAATATTATATATAATATATATATAATAATATTCTAATATTAATAAATATATATATATTAGAATGGGTGGGTATATATACATACATACAAAAATATATAATAGAATATATTTTTATATATTAATATATATAATAATTATATATATTTTAATAATATATATATATGAACACTATAATATAAAATATATTATATATATATATATATATAAAAATATATATATTAATATATATATATAAAATAAAAATTGTTTCCCTATTCGCTATCCTACTTCTACTATTTTACTTTTTTTATTTTTATTTTAAATTTCGTCGTAAATCCTCGGAACATGAATTTAGAGTACTAAAAAAAATAAGGGATTTTTAAATAATGTCAAGAATTTTGGACGGAACCCTTTCCCCGACGGTAGAGATAAAAAATTTGTTTCTTTAAAAAACTTTTTCAGCAAAAAGGTAACCTTTTTCGTCCCCCCTTTCCCCCTTCCTTTCCCCCCCCCCCTTTCCCTTATAGAAGAAAAAAAAAGAAGCAGAAGAAAAAAAATTTAAACATTTTTCGTGACGAGTTTTGGTTTTGCGTGTGTGTGTGCGTGGTGTGGGCGTTTTTTTTCCCTTCTTTTTTTATTTAAAAAAAAAAAGGAAAAATTTGGAGAGGGGGGGGCGGGGAGACGCAAAAGAAGTAAAAAAAAAAGGAAGTTTCATAATGGGACGTTAAATTTTCCGTTAATTTAAGTTAAAAGGGGTTTTTATCAGATTATTTTTTGTAAAGTAAAAGGGGGGTCACCCCCCAAAAAAAAATGAAAAAAAAAACAAAAATTTTGGTTTATATTGTTACCCTTTGTCAATATTATTTCTGTTGTTTATGTACGAATTATTATTATTTTTATCACCTTTATTACTATTCAAAACCCTTTTTTTAAATTTTCACAACACACACAAAAAACACCCCACCCACACACACAAAACACACACACAAACACACAACACAACACATATATTAATATATATAAAATATATAATATATATATATATATTTTATATATATATATTATATTAAATATTATTAATATATATTTTATATCAAAAAGCATTGTAATTCCCCATTTTTTTATTTTAATGGGTTTTCAGTGAAATTTTGACTCAAAATTTTCACGGGGTACAAAATATCACGTTCGCCTAAGGGTAATGGTTAATTTCAACAAAAAGAGGTGGTTTAAAGGTTTTTTGCCCAAAAAAACAGGGGCCCTATCTTTTGAACATTTAGGGGTTAATTGTGCATTTTTCTTTGAAGTAATAATTCTATTTCAAAAAACAGTTATCGACTTTAGAATGGTTGGGTTTTTTATTTGGAGCTGTTTTTTTTGTTTTTTTTGGTCTATGTTTTTCCCGTTTGGGCTTTTTTTGGCTCGGGCTTTGTTTTGTTCCCGTGCGTCTGTCGTTGTCCACTCTCTTTCTCTCTTCTCTCTGTCTTTCTTTTCTTCTCTTCCCTCTTCTCTCTCTCCCTCCCCCCTCTCTCTTTTCCCCTCCCTTTTCCCCCTCCTCTCTCTCTCTTCTCTCTCTCTTTTCTCTTCTCTCTCTCTTTTTCTCTCTCTCTCCCCTCTTTCTCTCTCTCTCTCTTTCCTTTTTCATCCCAAGAAAAAATTTCCCCATCTTGTAAAAAAAAACCCCTCGCCCCCCCCCAAAAAAAAAAAAACCCAAAAAAAAAGAAAAAAGATTTTTAAAAAAACACACAAAATATTTGGGTAAAGGATAAATAAAATATAAAAAAACAAACAAAAAAAAAAAGACAAAAAAATGGAGGATAGTTTTTACAGAAAAATTTCTTCAAACCTTTCATTGCAGTATTTTTTTAAAACTAATTTTTTTTGTGTCTCTGATTTCGCCCGAAAAACTTTTTTTTCTATTTTTTGCCTCAGTAAATTTCCCAAATTTTTCCCCTTTTAGAAAACCTTTTAAATTTTATAAAGAGGGCAGGTAAAGTTTTCCATGAAATCGGGTTAATAATTTGCTGACAATAAATAGGATAAAGACTCCCCCCCCCCCGGGGAAAGGCAAGGAGAAAATGCGAAGGGGGCAATCTATGTAAAATTTTGAATATGTAGGGATATTATATATATATTTTATATAATATATAAAAAGATTTTATATAAATATATAATATATTTTTATATACTTCTATTATAAAGTTGGTGTGTGTTGGGTATTGTGTGTGTTTTTTGGGGGGGTGTTGTGTTTTGGGGTGCGTGTGTGCGTGTGTGTGGTGTGTGTGTGTGTTGGTTAAGGCAAGTTTTTTGATTTAGGTTACCTTTTAAAAAATTTTTGTCAAAAGCCCCAAAAAAATTTTTTTATAAAATTTTAGTCAATTGTTTAATTAAAAAAAAAAAGATACTTTATGTTCTGTATTGGTTTTTTGTTGTTACGAGCACGTCAGTGTTTGCAAAAGGGGCATTTAGTGCGTGTATGTTTGTGTGCGTGTTTTTTGTGTGGTGTTGGGTTTTGTATGTATGTGTGTGTGTGTTTTGTGTTTTGTGGGGTGTTTCGTGGGGTGTGTGTGTTGGGGGTTTTTTGTGTGTGTTGGGTGTGGGGTTTTAAAAAAAATAGATAAATAAAATATATATATATTTTATAAAATGTATTTTATTTTAAAATTTTTTATATATATATATATATATATAGGGATATTTTAAAAATATATATTATATATATTATATTTTATAATAATAATATTAAAAATAAAATATATAAATATATTTTATTATATAATATTATATTTATAATCTTTATACACACACAGATACACAAACACAAGCACACACACACACACACAAAACCAAAAAACACACAAACCAAAACACACACAACCCCAAACACATACAAAACCACCACACACACACACAACAACCACACACACACACACCCCACACAAAACAAACCACACACACACAACATATTTTAAAATATTTTATATAATATATTATATAATTTATATAAAATATATAAAATAAAATATGTGTGTGTGTGTGTGGTGTGTGTGGTGTGTGTGTGTGTGTGTTTGTTGGGGTGGTGTGTGGGTGGGTGGGTTTTGGGGGTGTGTGGGTGGGTGGGTGGGTGTGTGTGTGTGGTGTGTGTGTGGGGTGGTGTGTGTGTGTGGTGGGGGTTTTGGTGTGTGTGTGTGTGTTGTGGATGGGGTTTGGGGGGTGTGTTTGTGTTTTGGGGGTTGTACGGGGGGTTGTGTTTTGTGTGTGATTTATAGAAAGGGCAGACCAATAGATTGAGAGAAGAAGATAGACATCATACATAAAATACAAAAAAATTTTAAAAGCATCGTATGTATGTATGTATCAATTTTCCTGAATATGAAAAATAACCGAAAGCGATACTGAGGAGCGTGCCCAAATTTTAAAATAGGTGAAATAAGGAAAAAAAAAATAAAAAAATGAATAACTGTTTTTACTATTACACTTGTGAGGACTAAGCCTTTTTTTGAACGAAAATGGTTTTACCCTTTTGCCGCCGGGGAAAATTTTGGGGCTTAGCAGTTGCAATTTGTATTTCAAAGGGGATTATTATCTAATGGAAAAAAAAAATAATCTCAAAGGCCCGAAAAAAATTAAAAATTTCAACTTTATTTAGTTTAAATAGAAAAAAGTATTTTTGGATTACGCTATTTAAAAGTTTATTTTTATATAAGTGACCCCTTTCTAAAGGTAGTTTTTAAAACATTTCAAATACAAATTTTCCCTTTGCATTCATTTTACGAATTTTGTTAATAAAAATTTCTTGTCTTTGCTTTTGTCTTTTTTTTTTTATTTAATTTATCATTTTTAATTATCTCGCTTTTTTTTGGTTTTTCCCCAGTGGGATCTTAAAAAAAAAAAAATAACAATAATAAAAATTTATATCTGTTACCCTTCTTAAACCCCATCACTTTTTTTGGTTTTCCCTTTTTTTTTTTCCCTTTTTTTAAAATCCCCAAGCAACTGTTCAGCAAAAAAGGATTTTCAAGAACAGTAATTCCCTTTAAAACGCCTATTTTGATGGGGGTCTTTATCTTACGCTTTTTTTTTTTTTCTTTTTTTTTTTAAAAAGTATTTGAAATTAATATTTTTTGTATATGCGTATGGCCAATGAAACGGCTTTGGAAATTTATGAATGAAAAACCCCACCCTCAAGGGTTTTTTCCAAACTTTCCCCCCTTCCCACCATTTTATCTTTCCTTCTCTTTCTGTCATCCTCTTTCTTTTCAGGTTATTTGGCATGTATAATCGTTTGAAAAACTTTTTCCCAATCAGGTTTTAAAGGGGGAAAAAACGTGTTAAACAGTCCAAATTTGACGGTTTTTGAAACCTTTTATGTCTTTGGGAATTTTTCAAATTGTCAGAAATTTTTAAAAAAAAAAAAAACCTTTTCGGTAACTTTTTCGATAAAAAATGCAGTACATGAGACATAAAGAAACCAATCTTCATTATCCCGTTAGTCAAGTTTTTGTGGGCATTTTTCGTAAGAGCTTTATTGCAGGTTTTTCTTTGGACTCGGTAAATTCATTACAAAAACTTCGGACATTTTTTCTTCAGGACTGAGAATAACACGCTCCCCCCAAAAGAGAGGAGAGGAAGACAAGGAAAAATAAAAATAGGGGTTTAAAAAAAAATTTGAAGTATAAAAAAACACAAAATACACACCCACACAGAGATAAATTTAGATAGACCCGACAAATAGATAGATAGAAAAAGTAATAGATAGAAAGGGAGAAAATAGTGATAGCTTATAGATTTGATACGTAATATATGCCTATATAACATAACTAATTTTATATAAAATAAAATTATATATATATATATATATAATTTTTATTTTTTTTTTTTTTTTTATTTAATATTATAAAATATTGTGTGTGTGGTGTGGGTGGTGTGTGTGTGTGTGTGTGTGGGGTGTGTGTGTGTGGTGGGGTGCGTGCGTTGTGTGTGGGGTTTTGGTGTTTGTGTTGGGCTGTGTTTTTTGAATGTGTGTGTCAATATATATAAATATTTTTATTATAATTAAAAAAAAAATAAAAAATAAAATAATATATATATATATATTATAATATATTTTATTATATATATATAAAAATACACACCCAAAAAAGGGCCAAACACACACAAAACAAACACGCAACACACAAAACACACACACACAAATGTAGTATATTTATATAAAAATATATAGAATTTGATATAATAATATAATATATATATATATAAATATATATATATATATATATTATATAATTATTTTTTTTATATATAAATGGGGGCGTTTAGCATATTTAAAAACAAAAAGTAATAATCAAATTTTTATGAATTTTTCTCACACATCCATATACTTTCCTAGTATGTTAGGGAAATTCTCACCCAAATAAAAAAGACAAGATCCCAATAGGAAGATTAAACTCAGATTATGGTAATCTCGGACATTTAAAAATAGTTTTTATCCCGCAGGCACTGTTTTTCAAAAAAAATTCGGAAATAATTTTGAAATAAAAAACTGGATTGCTTAAAGGGAAAAAAAAAGAAGGTTTCAAATATGACAGGGGAAAATTTTCGGCATTTTGGGGCAGGGCATCCGAACGAAACGAGGAAAAAAAAAAAAAAAAAAAAAAAGGATTTCGCTCCTATCTAAAGGTGAAAAAAACCCGTAATTTTTAATTATTTTAGGATTATAATTTTTTATTAATTCTAAGTTATGTTTCCCACGGTTTCATGTTGATCTTATTTTAGGTAATCAAGAAAGAAATTGGCGATAAATTTGGAATAGAGGAAGAAAATAGAATTGGGATGATGAAATATACATTAACTATATGCGTGCACGGGAGCGCGCGCGCGTGCTGTGTGTGTATAAATAAATAAATAAGTATATATGTATATACAAATATATATACAAACATATTATATATATTATATATATATTATATATATATATATATATATTATATATATATATATATATACATATATATGGGGTGTTGTGGGAGAAGTAATAATATTAAAAGAAAATAATATAGAGAGAATAATATAATAAAATATAATAATATAAATAACATAATATGGTGGTAGAGAGAGAGAAGAAAGAAAAAAAAAAGAGATATATGATATATGAAAAAAGAATAATTCATCCAAATATATGTGTGGGGGGGGGAGAGAGAAGAGAGGAGAGAGAGGAGAGAGAGAGAGAGAGAGAGAGAGAGAGAGAGAGAGAGAGAGAGAGAGAGAGAAGAGGAGAGAGGGAGAGAGAGAGAGAGAGGAGAGAGAGAGAGAAATTCACAGAAAATTGTGAGAGAGAGAGAGAGAGAGAGAGAGAGAGAGGAGAGGAGAAGAGAGAGAGAGAGAGAGAGAGGAGAGAGAGAGAGAGAGAGAGAG
>NC_051394.1:3878490-3918490 GCF_015228065.2 Penaeus monodon | reverse complement strand
CAATTCTTTTTTTTTCTTTTTGAAATTTGCACAGGACATAGCGAAGCCTGGTCTTTTCCCTGTGTGAATAAAATGTATCTGGGGCCCATCAATGGCAAAAAGAGGAATTATAACATCAAAAAAAGCAGAATTCCTTTAAAGGAAAGGTTTTCGCCTCTCCTCAAAAAATTTTTGGGAATCTCTCTCTCTCCTCTCTCTCTCCTCCTTCTCGCTCTCTCTCTCTCCTCTCTCTCTCTCTCTCTCTCTCTTTCCCCTTTTTTATTTTTCTTTTTTTTTGTAAAAATAATGCTCATTGTGAACCGAAAAAGCGTATATTTCCAGGAGTTTTATGTCGAGTGATGATATAATGATTTAGTTCGTAAGCGGGAAAGCTTTAAAAGGTAAAGATAAAAAAAAAAGAAAAAAAGAGAGAAAGAAATAAAGAAAAAAAAACAAGTAAAAAGACAAAAAGAAGAAGAAAAGAAAAAAAAGAAACAAAGAAAAAAAAAAAAAAAAAAATATATTATTAAAACCATATTATATAATATATAATATATATATATAATATATATATAAATAATGTATTATATTATATATATATTATATATATTATATATTATTATTAATGTTTTATATATATATTTATATATTAAAAATTTTAAATTATATATATATATATATATATATAATAAATTTATTATATATAGAGAAGGAGAGAGAAAAGAGAGAACACGAGAGAGAAAAAGGGAGAGAGAGAGAGAGAGAGAGAGATACAATATACATACATATGTGTGTATAGTTAATATATAATATGTATTCGACAGTTCAAAAAAGGAAAAAAATTCGAATACATTTCAGCACATATACATTTTTCTTTTATGTCTGCGGTTTAAAAATATTTTTTGGGGGGAAATATACATTTTAGAAGATTTTCGCCGTATACAAACACCGTCCCATTTTTGGATGATTTTGTGTTTTTGCACATTGTGATTTGCTCATATTTGTAACACTCAATTTGACAAGAGAATTACGATGCCCAGTTAGAGAACATTATTATTTATTTTTATTTATCTATTTAATTTTTATTTATTTGTTTGTTTTTTATATATTTATTCATCTATTTATTTATCTATCTATTTATTATTATTTATTTGTTTGTTTATTATTTTATTTTTTCATATCATTATTATTTTTTATTTTTTTATTTATTTTTTTTTGAATTATGAAATTATTAAAATTATTAAAAATTTTAAATTTAAATTTTTACATAATTATTAAATTTTAAATAGATTAAAAAATTAGATTTAAAAAATTAAATTTTTAAATTATTAAATTAAAAAAATAAAAAAAAAATACATTATTTTTTTTTTTCTAGAGTGCCTGAGTCATGTATGCAATAATTAGGCTTTTTTTTTTTATCTGATTTTTATTCTTTTTTTTTCTTTGTAGTTTACAATTTACCATTTAACATTCATTTTTTTTAGTTTTACAGTTTTTTCGAATTTTTTGTCTAATTATAACAATGACGAGCTCAGAGTTTGATCATGATGTTATGTTGTTGTTGGCTGTGCTGTTTTTGTTGTTGTTGTACTGTGTTGTTGCTGTTTCGTTGTTTTTGTTGTTATTGTTGTTTTTGTTTTGTGTTGTTTGTTGTTGTTTTTGTTTTTTATTGTTTTTGTTATTGTTTGTGTTGTTATTGTTCTTGTTGTTTTTGGTTGATGTTTTTGTTGTGAAAATAAGGATGACAATAATAAAAATATTAATAATAATTATGGTGAAAATGATGAATTTCAAAGTGAAAAAGATAATGATAATAACAATGATAAGGATAATAGCAACATAAACGATAAAAATTATGGGGATGATGGTAATAACAACTATAGTAAGAACAATATTCATGATGATAATGTTAATAATGATGATGATAACGATAATGATAATGATAATAATAATAAATGAAAATAATTATGATAACGATAAAGAGTATGAAAATGAAAATAATGATATCAGTGATAGAAATGTAATAATAATAATAATAATAATAAAATAAAAAATAATAATAATAACAATAATAATAATAATAATAATAATAATAAATAATAATAATAAATGACAATAATAAAAAAAGAAAAAAAATATGATAATGATAATGATAATGATGATATGATAATAAACATAATAAAAGTAATAACAATACCTATAGAATAATAGTAATATCAAAAGATAATAGAAATGATGATGATGATGATGATGATGATGATAACAATAACAATAAAAATAATAATAACAAGTACAATAATAATGATAATAATAATAATGATAATAATAATAATAATGATAATAACAATAATAATAATAATAATAATAATAATAATAATAATAATAATAATAATAATTAATAATAATTATTATTATTATTTTATTATTATAATTATTATCATTATTATTATTATTATCATTAGACATGGAACAACGATTACCAAGCAGAAAAAAATTTATAATCACTGAACATAAATTAAAGTCCATGGTTTTTGGGAATAATTTTTAGACTGAAAATAATATTGCCCTGAAGCGTGAAGAAGTTTGACTGCAGAAGTTAAGGGAGAAAGACGGAGAAAGAAAATTGTTGTTGGCAGAAAACAGACGAAATAAATGAATAGGAAAAGAAAAAAAAAAAAGGTTACAGCAAAAAATGAATTCATTAAACAAACTTGTTTATGAAGAAAAAAAAAATAAGAGGAAAAGTTAAAATAATCCAGATTTTTAATACGAGAAGATGATTTATTTTTATCACTGTGTGATTAGTGGTAATAACGATTAGAACGCAAATCGTGATTAGCATAATTATGCAATTGTAATAATTGTAAGGGTAATAGAATTGTAGCTATGGTAGCAATATTAACTACAACAGCAATATTACTCATCATAATCGCATTGAAAACACTATTACCATCAATTACGATAATGATAATAATAGAAATGATATGAAAGTTGCACAATAAAACTCACCAAAGAAGCAATAGCCATGTAAAAAAAATCTATATAAGTTCCTCGATTCATTTTCAAAGCACAGCCTGTGATGTCGATACGAACAATTCAGAGTTCATAGTCCAGTGTAAAAATCCTCAAACATATATATTCGGGACAAAAATCTTGGAACTCATTCATGCGCAAGAGAGGGGGAAAAAATATATATAAGAGCATTAATTAAATAATTCTTCATATGCAGTCCCGTTATATATTTCCTTTTTCATCCAGACTGAAAATTAGAAATGAAGAGACCGACCTCGGATTTGATGACAGGCGGAAAACGCACACACACACGCACACGCATAAATACACACACACGCCCACACAGAAACACACACAGAAACAGAAACACACACACACACACAGAAACACACACACACACACACACACACACACAGAAACACACACACACACACACACACATACACACACACACACACACACGCACACACAGTACCTCCCCCCCAAAAAAAAAAAAAAAAAAAAAAAAAAAAACTAATTACATTTGGCTCAGCTCTCACAATTACAGTAAGCAGCCTTTACACACAAGAATAGCATCATTACTTAACCTGCACTTGACATGAAAGCAACATTATTTGACCATTCACACGTGCCCGAGAATAATTATGTAATGGTTTTATCATGACTTGCTATTTAGTGTTTCTGATAGAATTCTTATAAGGATTTTTTTCTTTTTTGTGAGGAATTCAGTTTATTATTATTATTGGTAGTAATATTATTTTTATTATAATACTAATAGTCATAATAATAACTATCAATATCGTCATAATCATCCTCATTATCATCATCATCATCATCATCATCACTATCATCACTATCATCACATCATCATCATCATCATCATCATCACTATCATCACATCATCATCATCATCATCATCATCATCTTCATCATTATCATGATTATCATCATCATCATTATATTATCGCCATCATTATTATTGCTATCACTTATTATTATTATTATCATTATCACCATCATCATTATTATTACTATTATTATTACTATTATCATTAATATCATTATTATTATCATTATTATTTTTTTTCATTATTATTGTTATCAGTTTATTTATCTCTTCAATCTGCTTTATTTATGTATTTCTTTGTTTCATCATTTCTTGCATAATTAAAGTTACGCTTATCTACTTACGTCTATCTTTTGGCTAATTCTTTTATGTATACTTTACATGGTCTTTGTCTTCTTCATACGTGGTTCATTCATATTACGATAATCGATCTACTAAAAGTTTTCTATTGAGTGAATTATGCAATTATGCAAGGCCTGCAACGAAACTCGTAAATTTGCTGTCAATATTTTTCTTCATTTTCTCAAATTCCTCACTTTTTCTGCACCACATTCGCTTGTCAATATAATCTTCATTTTTCAGCTGATATCATACCGATGGCATTTGTCACTTGGCTTCCGGGAATAATTTCATTTATGTATGCATTGCACCAAATACAATCCTTCCTTGACTATCTAAGTGCACACACACACACACTATAATGGTCTCTAATTTGAATGATACTAGAATACCACTATATTATCTGGCAGGTCCAGAGGAAAACTCAGTATCTGTTTCTCAGCTTTATTGAGGGAACAGACACGTAGATTAAAAAGGATCTTGTCGCGGTAGACGTGGCGGAGGCGGCGTCAGCTCCTACGGGTTGGAGGGAAGGTGTTCGCGGTTCAAGGAACGGACTCGGACTGATTCCTTTGGGTATTTCTGGGTCACTTCCAGCCTAGGGCGTGGGGGCACAGCTGTTGCCCTCGGCTACCCCCTCCAGGCGTTTCTCGTTATCGCCGAAGGTGAGGTCATGACCCAGGAGGTCAGCAGCTGCCTAGCCAAACTCCTTGATTAATGGGTGTCACCCCGGCTCAGGTAGATTTCACTATTTATAGATGTCACGCTGCTCTGCCACCTACCCTCGCCTCGCCCTCGAGGCGCTGATAGACTGCTCCACCTCAAGGCTGTCCTACTCGCACGCCCGAGAAATGCTTGACGGCCAACGTAGACGTCATCTTCCACGGCGCGCGTCCTCATCCACCTCCCGTCCCGTGGGGGCGTCCTCCTTCCTGTCCCCTCATCCGGGGTCCCGTCCACGGCGCCGTATACGCGAAGTCCTCGTCGTAGCGCCATATTCTGTAGACGGTCCCCGACATGGTGATTCCTAAGTCCCTGGCTTCCCGGTTCCCCGCATCGACCGCGGGGCCCGGGGGGTTGGGGTTTGATGACAGGCTAATAAACCCGACCTGCCCAAAGGGGCCCGATGGTGGAGAGAAAGATATGACAGGGGGGGGGGGGGGGGGGGTACTACAGCACTACGACCGTTAACAATAAACGATGATTTTTTTTTTTTTTTTTTTTTTTTTTTTTTTTTTTTTTTTTGTTTATTTCCCTTTTTTTTTTTTTTTGATAGACCGGGAAAGATAAAAGGGTCCGCAAAGTCCTTAACCCCGAGCGTTTTCCCTAAAAAGGGTAGAGTAAAAGTGCAAAATACTATACAAATACTCAGTGCCATGGACATTGCTGTTTACAAGGATAGGTCCCTGATATGGGGGACACGAGGAAGCACACTCGATGGCCCTTTCTGCCGAGCATCCTCCTCCTTGTGCATCCGATACGCTTTCGCTAGCACGCGCCAAAAAACTAATAAGGGGCAACATGCCTAACAAGGGACATAAACAGGATGATAAGTTTTTTTGAAAGTCTGACTCAACCCCAGTCCGCGTCCTGAACCTTACTAACGTGCCGTAGAGCAGCTCCGGGTTGTGCGTTTATTTTCGGCAAGGTTAGGAGCCCGGGGCCCAATCGCTTTAAGGATCTGCATGACATCCGTGACGAAGGGTTTGATTGCCGGAATTTTAATGACAAGAAAGCAAACCCCCAGTGATAGGTGGACAAAGGTTCCCGCAATAAACCTATCTGGGAAGGGCCCCGAAGCAATTGTGGCGGCCCTTGATTGATAGAAAAAGATCATGTCCCCCCCGAAAGACGAGCATGAAAGGGGAGAGTTGATCTCTCACCTCCTCGAAGGAACAGAGGAGGTGATCAGGCCACCTGAAAAAAGAGCACGAGCAAAAGATGGAGTCTGAAAAAGGGTGAAGGTAAAAGGGGAAGAAAAAAACACGAAAGTGTCCTTGGGAGGTCAAAAAGGATTAAAAAGTCAGAGGGAAGGGGAAAAATAGACAGCCTCCTAGCCTCTAAAATAAAAGTGTAGGCACGTGAACCATGAATATGAATGTTTGTTTTGTGGGAAGGGTGTACCGGTACGGCCCCAAAG
Source organism: Penaeus monodon (assembly GCF_015228065.2). Classification (NCBI taxonomy): domain Eukaryota; kingdom Metazoa; phylum Arthropoda; class Malacostraca; order Decapoda; family Penaeidae; genus Penaeus; species Penaeus monodon. Next base: position 3,912,173 of record NC_051394.1, on the reverse strand, counting down.
ATAGAAAGGCGCATGGAATAAAAACGACAGCCCAGAGGCGGGGGGAAAGACCCGGGCTACGTAAAACCGAGGCGTTTCTTAAAGGGGGAAAAAAAGTCTTGACGGGAAAAAGAAAATACCCCCTTAAGTACCGCCCCATTCAACAGGCGAAATCACTCAGGCGACATCACCGTGCGCCCCCACGAATGAGGGGTTTGCCAAACTATTCCGCTGGTAATTTTGTTGCTGTGCTTGATATGAAAAAAATTAAAGTTAATGAGGGGAGGGGGAAAAATTTTTTTACTGTGCCACAATCTCCCGACCTTACCTCGCACACTTAAATCAGTAGCTAATTCCTGAAAATTTTTGCGCGAGGTTTGACAGCATACAGATGAGTCGAAACTGTGAACTACAACGATAACTTTCCTTTTATTCTAATTCGGATGTAAGAGTGTCGTCTCCACAACTCCCAAAAGTAGTGGCAAAAATTTCCAACAAAATTGAAAAATCCCCCCCGGGCCCTACCTGTAGGAGTAGAGGCCCCCACGAAAGAATTAACTCTGCAAACGCAGATAAAATACGATTGAATAGGCGAATGTCTGTGTCAAAAGAAAGGGTCTATGGTAAGGTTGTCCAAAAGAAATTACTGGTCCCCGTGGGATAGCATATTGGACGCGTTGCGGGGTGGAATAGCGAAACCGGGCCTCCACTGGTTTTTATAGGGAAACCCTTCCAAGGTCCTCAAACACACCCCCGGGCGTCCTTCACGTTACGCGGCAGGCTCGAGTTCCTCCCATGAGGGGTGCCACAAAGGAAAAGGAAAAAGCATCCTGGAAGGGAGCCAATATCACTCACCCTCACACACCGCTAAAGAATATTCACACAAACCCTTACGAGAAAATAATGGATATAATGGTCCCGCCTAGAATGAGCGGTGCAGGTAAAAGCGCAAACGCAGCAAGTAAAGATAAAACAAAACCCTACGGGGGTAACACATTACCTGATGAACTCACTAAATCTCGAGGATATGCAATAAATGAAAAAGAAAGATGTATCAAAGCAAAGGGGACTAATGAAGGACAATCATGATTCTGACACTCAAATACTGATCACCAGCTCAGGGGCTCAAAAAGGGGAAACCCCGCCCGAGCCTCAGCGCAGACTTGCACTCTGCCTTGTTGTTCTTTACTGCCACACTCTGAGGGGCCCACAAAAAACGGGCTAACTTAGGCGAATAGTAGTATAGCATGATTTTTTTTTAAAAACCAAGGAAACCCACCCCCATAGATTTCGCACGAGCATCTTTGCTTGTCCAATTTTCTGTCACAGACCTGGTTTAGAACGCCCCTTCTTGCTGAACGGCTGCTCGCCGAGAAACAATATCAGTAATTGTCCCCATAAGGGGGCGGCCCATTTCCCGGGGTTTTGTAAGCAGCCCGCTTGTCCTGTCCCGTGAGAAGAAAATGCGGATATCGCCCCGGGAAAGTGATAGGGAATTTATGGGCCCACTGGACGGGGGGGAGAAGAACGTCCCAAACGTCCTTGCTGTCGTCCCCCCTTTGACGCAAAATGGTTTGAATGGTCTATTTAAACGTTCCCTAAAGCCATTAGCCTGGGACGAAAAGGCAAAACGTTCACCTCGTCACTGTACTGCTGTGAGAGTGGCTACACTGATTTACAAAATCGGGACCGTTATCCCGGGTTTAAAAATTTTGGGCACCGTTTTTTAGGCAAAATATTACGTCATGAAATGCTTCGTGACGTGCACCGCAGCCTTTTACGGGAAACCCCACCAAATCCAGTAGCGAGAAAAAATTGTCCACAAAAAAAATGGTTTGTTGCCAGACCGTGTGGGTGAAACCCAAAAAAGTTCACATGCACTTTCTGCCAGGGAAAATCCGGAATATCGAAATTAAGTGCAGGGGCGGGGTCGCTTGTGTGACCCTTGTACAAGGGGCACGCTTCAAGACCTGACGTGTTAGTACCTTCGTTTCAACCCCCGGGAAAAAAAAACCCCTTACGGGTCAAAATGCCTGCCTTATGAACACCAAATGTCTGCCTCACGGTTTCATGGGCATACTTCAACACACCGGCACTAAAATTTTTGGGGACCCCAGGATTCTCGGACGATCCTCTGCGACCCTAATTCGCTTCGGCTGGGATCTCCGAAAAACATCCCCCCTGTCGTCAAAAAAAAAATTCCTTAACTGGCAACCCCCTTCCTTGGGACGCGTGCCCTTTGGGTAAGGCCGAATGACTGGCCGTAAAAATTTTTCGGCACGCTGGGCCATATACCTGTCTTTATTCCGGTTTTCCAGGGGGGAAAATTGAAGCCTTTCACAACAGCTGACGAAGGCAAACTAAAAAAGGGGGGGAAAACAGCAGGCGTCCCGCTTCAAAGATTCAGTTTTCGATGGCCAGTGCAGGTGTCAGCGCGGAAAAATTTGCGCGGCCCCCGAATAACACAAAAACACATCGAAATCGCCAGGATACCTGGAAAGTGCCCTCGCCTAGGAATTACCATTAAGGACGTGAGCGGCATGTGGGCTGTGTGAACCGACCTTGTACCCCCGTAAATATCTCTGAAAATCTTAAGAGCCCATACAATGCCAACATCTCCCTATCGGTGACCCCCCCCAAAAAATTTTTTTTCTGCATAGTGAGAAACCCCACTAGCAAACCCCATAGGACGCAGATTCCTTTGGCTCCTGCATTAAAACGGCTCCCAGCCCAAAATTCGACCGTCTGGTTTGGGGATGAAAGGGGGGATCAACCTCGGAAATGCAAAACGGGGCGTGCGAAGACAATGTTTTTAATGTTGAAATGCTTTACCGCTCCTCGCCCCGCGCCCGGGACTCTTTCTTGAGGGGGTGTTTCAACGGTGCAGCGATCCTCCCAAAAACCTTAAAGAACGGGCATAAAAAAACCCGCTAACCCCCCGGAAAAACTTTTCCCGTGTTGCATCAAGGGAATGGGGAACATACTGACGCTTTTTCCTGGCCCCGTTAGGGGAATACCTCAGCACTAAAAGAAAGCGAGGAAATTAAAAGCGACTGGAAAAATTTTCACTTAGCCGGTTAATTTTTAAACCCCATCCGAAAATCGCGAAAAAAACTGCGCAACCCCGCTTTAGGTCCCTATCGAAGGTGAACAAAACCCAAAATTTGTCTAAAAGACTACACCCGATCATTAATTAACCCTGCGGACGAGAGCCATAAGAGACTAAACGCGAGTGAATTCCTGAGACCCCTGGGGAAACCAGGAAAACAAAGGCCCACAGCGCGGAAAGCGTGTAGGGGGCTGTCCCCTGCCAGGGGGGCCTGGGAAACCTTTCGCCAGGGCAATGGAGGAAAACCTTACTCTTTCCACCAATGTCTTGCAAAAGTGACGAAGGTTAGGAAAAGGGAAAAAGGGGAGGAACGGTCCCCTTTTTCAGGGGCCGAAAATCGCAAAAAGGACGAAAACCATTACCTTGGGACCCCGCTCGGGTACCACGGGCTAGTCGAAGGTTGAACAGCCCCTTTCTGCAGCATACCCCGCACTTCCTCCTTAAATCGACCCTGCTGTGCGGAATCTTGTATGCCCGGGAAAATTCAAGGCTTAGATCCAGGCTCTAGAGTAAAAGAGTGTTCTACCCTGTGCGTTCTCCCAACGGACGTCCGTGGTCGGTAAAAAGCGGGGGATGATTTAACAACTTACCTAGTACCTTACCCCCGCTAAATCGAAAGGCCCCCCTAGCTTTTTCTAATGCTGCAGAGAATGGGTTACTAATCGTGGGGCGTGGAAGAAAAACCCCAGAGAAAGCTGACGCAGGCTTTTAAACTCAGCTATAGGAGATCCGGACCCCCAATCTATTAATCTGCACCCCTATTTAAAAGACAAAGGGCAGGTGTTGTTCCCATGGACTTGCGCCTCCCCCCCCAAGGGGAACAGAGGGGAAAACAATGTCCCCCTTTTCTCGCAATTTTCAGGAGGCCAAGCATTTCCAAAAAACCCAAACCAGGGGCCCTTCTTAAACCCAAAAGTCATGGAAAGGGGGAATTATACAACTCCCGCGCCCCCAAGTGCGCCAAAACCATCATTTCAAACCCCCCCTTTGATGCTTTGATGAGCGGGATGATGTGGAATGTGGCCGCGTGATGTGTGCGTGAGGATCTGTAGCATGCTAGGGGAAACAAATTTCCCTGATAATAAGGGGAGACCCAGACGGATCGTAAAGTCATGGAACGTGAGGGGGATAGAAACGGTTTTGGAGGAGAGATAGGGGAGGAGGTTTGCGGGGGGAGACAGGGGTAGGGGGGGGTCAAAAGGGAGGAGAGAGGGGAGGAGTGATGTGCCCCCTGCGTGTGGTCGTGTATGTAAGACACAACCGAGACGTGTCGCTGTTTGTGGTAGATGCGGAACCAAGCTGCTAGGGGGAAAGGGGTTGGGGGGTTTCCAGATGGAACCCCGGTCAATTTGCTTATAACCACCCTTAATTTCCCCCCTCATTCTGGCGGTCGCAGAACCTACCAGACGTATAGAAAATCATGGCCCAAAGGGGCAAATGGCCGGGGGAAAAATATGGTAACCCCTTTACTACGACGAATGTAGGGGAAAAGATATTCCCAAAAATCAAACTTACATACGTATTCCAGCTACACCTAGTTAATCCGTCCACCTCTAAAACCCAAACCCTTTGGTGGCGATCCTCCGACAGAGCTGGAATTCCCCTAAAACCCTTCACTCACGAGACTGACGCAAATCCTGTACAAAGAAGGGGATGCGACTTTCCCATTAAGTTTTGCGTAAAAGGGGGGGGCCCCTTTCCTGTGTTTGGGATACCCGACTAACGACACGAGACCGAGAAGACGACGTAACTACACCGGAGACCAATGCCTTCTTCTCCCGGTTGAACCCCGCCATTCCCTCTAAAAAAATAACACCCCCTTTCCTATAAGCACCGTCCCTGTTCATTCCGCGATGAAATTTTAAGGGGGAACCCACCTGGTCCCGGGAAAACCCCGTCACTCATTAAAAAGCGTGACCCTGCTTGTTGCGTACGGACAGAAGCTTAAGAGCCTTAACGGGCGTGCTCCTTAAAAATTACGACACCCGCCCAGGGTTTCCCGGGGCCCAGTTCCCCAGTGGTCTGGGTTTTTTCGGCAGTCCCGAGGGAGAAGGGGCCCACAAAGTACTGCGCTCCGGGGAGGCCCGATACGCACGCGAGGGTGGGGGGGGGGTTGCTCAGCGCGCGGTACGCGGCCGGGCGGCACGTCTATTTCCTGCCTTTGTCCCCACTGGCGGTTCACGCCGCGTTCTTCCGCCCCAACGTTAATTTGGCATTATTACCCCTTTTTTTTCCCTGTTCTAACCCCATTTGCAACCAACCCGCACATTTCCACCCTTGTCTGACTTCTTCGCGAGGACTTCAGGAAGCTTATCGAATAAGCACTGTCGACTTTTTCCCAAACTCGTTTGCGCACAGCTGGGGAGATTTAAGACACTAACCACGCTTTTTGCAAAATGTTCAAAAATGCCCTTGCGATTTCTCTGAGTAAAAACACTGCTTCGACACACCCCGCTTGACCCGGGATAGAAATGCGCCCACGCATAAGCTTTTCGCGAAATTTATTTAGATAAGATGAAAATCATCTTTGAAAGAAGTGGGTTTTGATTTTAAAAAGTCTCAGTCGTAGATGGGGATTTTCCGTCTGCCTCGAAAAGTTTAAGAAAAAACTCTTCAACATTCCTACGACTTTTGTTCTTCCGGAAATGATTAAAAAAATCTGGCCCTAACCCTTCGGGATTTCGTGTTGATCGCATTTGGCCGCCACGAGGGACGATGTAGCAAATGCCGGCTCCCGTCCCCCCAAACCCCCCAATGGGTTTGTGTCTTCCACATCCCCAAAAATTTTCAACAAAACGTTTGAAACCCCGGGTTTTGAAGAACATTGTAATCGTGGGAACCCTCCGGGATTCTGTTTGCCGCAGCCGTAACAAGGGTGAGGCGAGGGGGGGGGTGGGTTGGAGAGAGAATGGTTTTTGTTGTGTTGCGAGAGAAGGAGGGGAGACTAATTTTAGAAGTAGATGGGGTAGGAGAAGATGAGCGAGAAGAAATAAGGGAAAAGGGCAGAGTCCCTTTGGGAAAACCCGCGAATTGCAGACCTTTCACAATCGACTTTTTTCGCCGGTATTTTTTTCCCAAGGGGGAGGCTATCAGAGAATGTAGAAAAAAAAATGAATTTAACAGCACTTCAAAAAAAAATCCTCAGTTTTTTAAAATTGTGACTGTTTTCAGATGAAAAAGGAAAAAAAACTTCAGTAATTCCCGTATACGCGCAAAAACACGAATTTTTTCCCCATTCCTACGGCCAAAAACTTGTACACTTAGAAAATGATGGCTCGTAGCACACAAATGGGGGGCACGGAAAAAGGAAAAAGACCCTTGTGACTTCGTGCCTGTAGGGTGCTGACGACGATTTTGCGGAGGGGGAACGTGGTTCTACCACCCTGAAAACCAAACTATAAGGTCTCTATTTTAATGATACTAAATACCCCTAATTATCTGGCATTTTCCCGAGGAAAATAGTATCTGTTCTCACTTTATTGAGGGAACAGACACGTAGATTAAAAAGGATCTTTTCGGGTAGACGTGGCGGAGGCGGCGTCAGCCCCACGGGTTGGGGGAAGGTGTTTGCGTTTTTAAGGAAAAGGACTCGGGCTGATTCCTTTGGGGGTTTTTGGGTCACTTCCCGCCCAGGGCGTTGGGGCAAAGCTGTTTCCCTCGGCTAAACCCCCCCCAGGCGTTTCTGTTTCGCCAAAGGGGGGTCATGACCCGGGGGTCAGCACTGCCTGCCAAAATCCTTTATTAATGGGGGTCCCCCGGGTCAGTAGATTTTCCCATTTATAGATTCACCCTGCCTGCCACTCTTGATTAAAGGGTGTCACCCCGGCTCAGGAGATTTCACTATTTATAGATGTCACACACACAATACACAAAATGTGTGTGTTTATATATATAATTTTATATATTTATATTTATATATTATATATATATGTGTTGTGTTGTTGTGTGTGTATGTGTGTGTTGTGTGTGTGTGTGGTTGTGTGTGGTGTGTGTGTGTGTGTTGTGTGGTGTGGTGTGTGGGTGTGTTGTGTGTGCGTGTATTTGTTTTTTGGGGTGTTTTTTTATATAGTTATGTTGTATAATTTGTATATAAAATGTGTGTATATAACATTATTTATAATATTATATAATATATATATAAAATTTAAAATTTATTTATATTATATATATTTTATATTATATATATATTCATAATATATATATATATATATTATATATAATATATATATATTATATATATATATATAATATACAAATATATTACGATATATATATAATTATAAAATTTATATAATTTTATTTATTTTTTATATATATTTTAATATTATTTTGTGTTTATTATATTTAATATATTTATATATATATTATATATATATTTAAAATTTTTTATATTTTTTATAATTATATAATTTTAAAATAACTACCAAATTTTGCACTATTTTCATAATATACATATATAATTTTCCAAAATAAACACAAAACTATTATCCTCAATCTATCTATCATCTATCACTTCTATTACTATCAATAAGAAAACAGCCGTAAAAAATGAAAAAAAAATCGTGGCTTTGAATTCTTCACGGGTTTCCCCTTAGACGATTTTAAAACCGAAAGGAGCTAATTTTGATAGAATTTCTGTTTGGAGCCAAACGAATTAATAATATATATTAAAATATAATTATATATATAGTATATATATAATTTATTATATATTATTATAATATAATAATATATTATATATATATATATATTATTTTATATTATATTATATATTATATATATAAAATAATATTAATATAATATTATTATCTATAATATTATATATTTATTATATTATATAATATATTAATATAATATTAAAATTTTATATAATTTTATATATATTATATTTAAAATTTTTCTGGTCCAAACAGATATATTCATACAAAATTTTGCACCATTTCGGTTTTTTAATCTTGAAAAGGAACCGTGAAGAATTCAAACGCCCGATTTATTTTCTTTTTTACTGTGGCTGTTTTTTTAATAAGATAGATAGATAGATAGATAGTAGATGAGATTGATGGGTAATAATATGGTTTTATTTTAATAATTATAATGTTATATATGTAAAATGTTTTAAAAATTTTGTATGTATATTATATATATATTAAAATTATATATATAAAATTATATATATATTATTATATATATATTAATATTTTAAAATATAATAATCACACACACATTTATATATATAAATAATATATTTTATTAAAAATAATATATATATATATATTATATATTATAAATTTTTGCGTATATAATATATGATATAATTTTTATATTAAATTTTAAAATATATTAATTTTAAAATAATATTAAAAAAATTTATAGTATTATAAATTATATTAATATATATTAAAATTTTATATATTTATTTTAATATATATATATAAAATATATATATGCTATATTTAATATTAAAATAATATAATATATAATATAATATATTATTATAATAATAATTTTATAATATATCATTATTTATTCACAATTTTTATAACAAAATATACATACAAAACTTATATATTAAACACAACAAAAAACACATACCGCACACACTCACACACACACACACACACACCACCCACACACACCACACCAACACACACACACACACACCACACACACACACATACACACACACACCACCAAACACATATTATAATATATATTTATATATTATTAATTATATTATAAAAACACCTATCTGTGTTTTGTGTGTGACTCTAAAATTGAAAACTACCCGAGCCGGGTGACACCCATTAAACGGAGTTTTTGGGTAGGCGCGGACATCTATAAATAGGGGAAAATTTCCTAGCCGGGGGGACACCCATTAATCGGAGTTTGGGGTAGGCGCTGTGACCTCCTGGGGCATGACCTCACCTTCGGCGATAACGAAAACGCCTGGAGGGGGGAGCCAGGGGAACAGCTGTGCCCCCCGCCTAGCTGGAAGGCCCAGAAAACCAAAGGGAAACAGTCCGGCCGTTCCCGAACCCGAACACCTTCCCCCCAAAACCCCTAGGAGCTGACCCGCCTCCGCCCCTCTACCCGACAAGATCCTTTTTAATCTAGTGTTGTTCCCTCAATAAAGCGAGAAAAAGATCTGATTTTCCTCTGGGCCTGCCAATAATATAGTGGATTCTAGTATCATTCAAAATTTGGACCCTTATAGCTGGTGTTCAGGGGGGTAGAACTCCGTTCCGCCTCCCCTCAAATCGTCGTCAGCACCTACAGGAACGTAATACACAAGGTCATTTTCCTTTTCCGTGTCCCCCTTTTTTGTGTACGAGCCAATCTTTTCTTAATGTACAAGTGCTTAGGTCCGTAGGGAAAAGGGAAGTTCGTGTTTTGCCCCGTATACGGGGGTTTCTGGGGGTATTTTTCCCTTTTACTATAACAGTCACAAATTTTAAAAAATAGGGTTTTTTTGAAAAGGTTTAAATTCATTTCTCTTTTTCATTTCTGATACTCTCCCCTTCGGAAATACTCGTGCGAAAAGTCGATTTTTCGTAAGGGTCTGCAGACTTCGTAGGTTTCTCCCCTAAGGGCTCTGACTCTTTTCTTATTCTTTTCCCCTCATCTTTTCCTCACCCTCTATTCTGAATTAGTTCCCCCCCTTCTCTCGCAAAACAAAAAGAACCATTCTCTCTCAACTCCCCCCCCTCCTCTGCCTCACCCTTTTAGGGGTGCGGCAAAATGAATCCCCCCCTGGGTTCCCACATGTAAATGTTGCTCAAAATTCTCGGGTTCAAACGTCTCGTTGCCATTCTTTGGGGGATGTGGAAGACACAGTAATCCATTCAGGGTTAGACGGGGGTCGAGATTTTTCTACATCGTGCCCCCGTGGCGGGCCCGTGCGACTCAACCCCAAAACCCGGAAATGGCTAGCGCTTAGATTCTTTTATCATTTTCCGGAGAAAAAAAGCGTAAGGAATGTTGAAGGTTTTTCCTTCAACCCTTTCGAGGCAGACGGAAAACACCTCTACGATCTAACTTTTTAGAAACAAACCCACTTCCTTTTTTAAAAATGATCTTTCTCTTACTAAATAAATTTCGCGTAAAGTTATGCAGTGGGGGCAGCTACCCCGGGGTCAGACGCGTCGGGGTGTCTGAAGCGTGTGTTATCAGAGAAAACGCCGCGGGAGTTCTTGAACATTTTGCTAAAGGTGGTAGTGTCTTCAAACTCTCCCTGTGCGCAAAAGAGTTTTGGGATAAATCGACTGCTTCATTCGTAAGCTTCCCGAAGCCTGCGAATGAGATGTCACAAGGGTGGAAATGTGCAGGTGGTTGGCAAAAGTGGTTAGAAAAAGGAAAAACAGGGGAATAAGCCAAAAAAACAGTTGGGGGGGGAATGAACCGCGGCGTGAACCCCAGTCGGCGAAGGGAGGAAAAAAGAGTCCTCGCCCGCGCCCCGTACCGCTGCGCGAGCAATCCCCCCCTCCCCCCCCCTCCGTGCGTATCCGGGGCCTCCCCCTTTGGGGCGCGTACTTTGTCGCGCCTTCTCCCTCGGTGATGCTCGCAAAACCCACGACCACTGGGCTAACTGGGGGCCCCCAAACCTGGGCATGTCGTAGTGTTTTTGATGCATCGTCCGTCTAAGTGCTCTGCTAAGGGGAGTTCTTCCGTACTGCAAAGCAGGGCACGCGTTTAATGATGCACGTGGTTCCCGGGCCAGGGGGGATCACCCCTTAAAATTTATCGCGAGAAAAGAAAAGGGACGGTGCTTTAGTAAGCGGGGGGTTCTTTTTTTAGAGGAAGACATGGCGGGTTTGAAACCGGGGGAAAAAGTGCATTTGGGCTCCCGGGGTAGTTACTGTCTTTCGGTCTCGGTCGTTAGTGCTGGTATACCGAAAAAGGAACGGGCCCCCTCCTTTCCTGCTAAATTAAAGGGGAAATCGATACTCCCTTTATTGATACAGGAAATTGCGCAGTCTCGTGAGTGAACGGGGGTTAGAGAAATTCCCGCTCTCGTCGGAGGGATCGCCAGCCAAGTTTTTTGTTGAGTTTGGGCGGACTAAGCTAGGTGTAGCTGGAATACGTTGTAAGATTGAGGTTTTAAAATCATTTTTCCCCATCATTTTGTCGTGTAAGGGTTACCCTAGTTTCCCCCGGGCCCTTTGCTCCTGGCATGATTTTTTATCGTTTGGGATGGGTTTTGGACCCCAGCAGAATGAGTGGAAAATTTAAGGGGAGTTTTTAAGCTAATTTAGGCGAGTTCCATCGGGAAAAACCCAACCCCTTTCCCCCCTAGCATGCTTGGGTTCCCCATCTACCCCAAACACGCACGTCCGGTTGGTCTTTATCATCACGACCAACCCGGGCACATACTCTCCCCTCCTACTCGTCCTCCCCTTGACCCCCCCCTACTCCCCCGTCCTTCCCCCCAATTACCTCCTCCCCCCCATCTTCCCCCCAAACCATTCTATCTCCCTCCGTTCATGATTCTACGAGTCCGCTAGGGCTCACCATTCATCGGAATTGTTTCCCCCCGCATGCTACAATCCTCACGCACACATCCCGGGGCCACTCTACCATCATCCCGCTCATCAAAACATCGAATGTGGGTTGAAATGATGGTTTGGCGCACTTAGTGGCCGGGAGTCGTAGTAAATTCCGCCCTTTCCATGACGTTTGGGAATTTAAAGGCTCGGGTTGGGAAATAGGACAGCTTGGTCCTCCCTGAGAAATTTTCGAGAAAGGGGGGAAGTGTTCTTCCTCTCTGATACCCTTTCGGGGGGGAGTGCCAAGTCCATGTATGAAAATTAAACCCCCTGCCCCTTTTTCTTTAAAAGTGGGGTTTAAATTTAAAAGATGTGAGGTCACGGAAACTCCTTTATAGCTAGTTTGAACTGCCCGCGTGCTTTCTCTGGCGCTTTTCTTCCACGTCCCCCCGTTCGTAACCCATTCTCTGCAGCATTACAAAAAACTTGAGGGGGCCCTCGCATTTTTGGAGGGTAAAGGGGAAAATGGTAAATTTTTTTAAAACAATACCCCACATTTTACGCCCGGGCCGTCCGTTAGGGAAACCACAGGAAACACTCATTCTCTAGGCCTGGATTAAGCTGTGTATATTCCGGCATACAGATTCCGCACAGCAGGGGTCAGATTCTAGGAGGAAGTGCGCGGTATGCTGCAGCAAGGGGTGATTCAACCTTTGATAGCCGTGGTCAGCGCCGATGCTGCTGGTGCCGAACGTCACATGGGTTTTTGTCCTGTTTGCGATTTTTCGGGGCCTGAAAAAGGTGACCGTTCCGTCCCTTTTTCCTATTTCCCAACCCTTTTCAGCTCTTCAAGACCCTTGGGGGAAAAGTAAGGCTTCTCCTCCCTTACCTGGCGAAAGGTTTCCTTTAGGTCCCCCGGCCGGGACAGCCGCCCATACACTCATTTTCGACGCATTTTGGCCCCTTTTAGTTTCCCGGTTTCACCTTGGGTCTCAGGAATTCACTCTGACGTTTTCGCTTATGGGTCTCGTCCCGCAGGGTTTAAATTAAAGATCAGGTGTAGTCTATTTAGAGAACATTTTTTGGGTTTTTTCACCTTCGATCAGGGGCATGAAGCGCGGTTTCGCAGTGTTTTTCAGGACTTTTTGATCGGGTTTAACAAATTTAACGGCTAAGTGTAAAACTTCCAGTCGCGTTTTGATTTCCTCGTCATTTGTTAGTGCTGCAGGTATTGCCCCTAACGAGGGCCAAGGTAAAAACTGTCTATGTTCCCTTCCCTCTGATGCAACACAGGAAAAATCGTTCCTGGGGGTTTGCGGTTTTTATAGACCGTTCATTAAGGGTTTTTGGGAGGATGCTGCCCGTTGACACACCTCCTCAAGAAAAATGTCCCCTGGCGCTGGGGGGAGGAGCGGTCCGCTTTTAAAATTTCAAAAATTGTCTATCGACGCTCCCCTTCTTCATTTCCCAGGTTTGATCTCCCCTTTTATTCCCCAAAAAAACGCGTCGAAAGTTTTGGCTAGGGGCCCTTTTAAAGCAGGGCCGAAGGGGAATCTGCGTCCATCGGGTTTTTAGTAGGGGTTTCACTAGGGAAGAAAAAATTACTCGGGCACCGATAGGGAGATTTGGCGATTTTTGGGTCTTTAAATACTTTAGAGATATTATCTGGGGTACAAGGTCATGGTTCACACAGACCCAGCCCCTCCGTCGCTTAATGGTAATGATCCGTATGGCGTAGGGCCGTTACCGGGGTATCCCGGGGGATTCGATGTGACTTTTTTGTTTTTCAGGGGCCCCGCAAATGTCGCCCCTGCACGCTTCCGGGGCCAAACGAAAACTCGCAATTTTTTAAGCGGGGCGACGCTGCGTTTCCCCCCTTTTTTAGCTTGCCTTGTCAGCTGTTGTGAATGTGCTTCAAGGTTTCCCTTGGAACCGCTAAAAACGAGGGATATGCTGCCCGCGTGCCGACAAAAATTTACGGCCAGATCATTCGAGCCTTGCCAAGGGGACGGCAGTCCCCCAAAGGTTAAGGGGGTTTCCGTTAAGGAATTTTTTTTTTGACGACACGGGCTGTTATTTCGAGATCCCAGCGACGAATTATGGGTCGCAGGTCGTCCCAGAAATCCCGGGGGTCCGGAAATTTTATGCCCCGTGTGTTTTAAGTATGCTCTAATACCCTGAGGGAGCACATTGTTGGGGTTTCTAAAGGAGTGCAGTTACCCGTAAGGTTTTATTTTTCCCGGTTAGTAAAAAGGTAGCTAATCACGTCAGGGCTTGCAAGACGTGCCCCTTTTACAAGGGGCACACAAGCGATCCCGGCCCCGCACTTTAAATTCGAAAATTCCCGGTTTTTCCCCGGGGAAAGTGTCAGTGCACTTTTTCTGGTTTTACCCCACAGGTCTGGGAACAAACACATTCTATGTTTTTTGGGCAATTTTTCTCGCACTGCGATTTTTGGGGGTTCCCTCAAAGGCTGCGGTGCACGTCCGAAAGCATTTTATGACTTAAAATTTTGCCGTACGGCTGTCCACAATTTTTAAGCTCGGATAAAGGGACCGGTTTGTAAATCAGGGTTAGCCACTCTCACGCAGCACTACATGTGCGCGGTGCGTTTTGCCGTTCCCCCCAGGGTAATGGCATTACGGAACGTTTTAAAAGATCCATTCTAAAAAATTTTGCGTCAATGGTGGCCACCAAAGGGCGATTGGGGCGTTCTTCTCCCCCCCGTCCTCGGGGATCAATTTACCCTATCACTCTTCCCTGGGCGATAGTCCGCACTTTCTTCTCACGGGACAGGACACGGCTGCCACGAACTCCTGGGTGAGGCCCCGTCCCCCCTATCGGACAATTTTGCTGATATTTGGTTTCTGCAGCAGCGAGCGTTTCAGCAAGCAAGGGCGTTCCTGACCGGTCTGGACGAAAAATTTTAGTACCAGCATAAGATCGCTCGTGCGAAATTATCGGGGGGGGTTCCGGGGGATTAAAAAAATCATGCTCATCTACTTTCGCCTAAGCTTTTCCGTTTTTTTTGGTCCCCACAGGTTGTGGGATAAAAAACCAAGGCAGGTGCAAATCTGCGTGAGGCTTGTGCAGTGGTTCCCTTTTGACGTCCGAAGCTGGCTGATCTTATTATAGTGTCAGGAAACTGATTGTCCTCTCTTAGATCCCTTTCTTTTATACATCATTCTTTTCTCATTTTCTTGCAAGCCTCGAATTAGTGAGTCTAGGTAATTTTGTTATCCCCAGGGTTTTGTTTCTATCTCTATACTTCTGCGATTGCAAAGCTATTACCTCCCGTCATTTAGGGCAGCCCCTTTTCTCCTATTCATTTTTCTCTGTAAAGGTTTGTGTGATATATTTTTTAGGGTGGTCGTGTGGTGGGGAGTGATATCGGCTCTCCCCTTTAGGAGCGTTTCCATATTTTTTGGCACTCCTCAGGGAGGGGGACTCGCATCCCTGCCGCGTAACGTGAAGGACGCACCTGGGGCGTGATTGAGGGCCTTGGAAGTTTTCCCCATAACAACCATGTGGAGGGCCGGTTTTTTCCCCTATTGCCCCTCCGCAAAGCTCCAGCTATGCTATACCACAGGGGCAGTTAAAATTTTTCTTCGTGACAACCTTACCCTAGACCCCTTTTCTTGATGCACATGACATTCGCCTATTCAATCGTACTTTTCTCACGATTGAGATTGTTCTTTCGAGGGCCTCTCACTCCACGGAGGGCCGGCGAGGTTATTCAATTTTTTTTGGGAAATTTTTTTGCACTACTTTTTGGGGTTGTGGATGACGACCCTTCATCCGAAATTTAGGGAAATAAAGGAAAACTTTTTCGTCTGTAGTTCACAGTTTCGATCATCGCCATGCTTCACACGCTCGCGCACAAAGTTAGGATTAGCTACTTTTTAAAGGTGTGCGAGGTAAATCGGGCAGTTGTAGGGCCAGTAAAAAAGTTTCTCACTTCTCATTAAAATTTAAGTTTTTTCATTAGAGCCCTCAACAAAATTTCCCGCGATTGAATAGTTTTGGGAAAAGCCCTCTTCGTGGGCGCACGGTGAGGGGTTCGCCTGAGTGATTTCGCCCCGTTGACATGGGCGCGGTACTTAGAGGGGATCTTCATTTTCCGTCAAGACCTTTTCCCCTTAAGACAAGCCTCGGTTTTTTCGCTGCCCCAGGGCTTTCCTACTGCCCGGGGGTTGTTATTTTTCCAGTGCGTCCTTCTACTATCTTAGGGCGTACCCGGTAACCCCTTTCCCCCAACAAAAAAAACAGTTCATATTCATGGTTTACGTGCCTCACAATTTTTCTTAGAGGCTAGGAGGGCATGCTCATCTTTTCCCTTCCCCTCTTTTTAGACTCCGTTTGAAACCCACCAAGGGCATTTCGTGTGTTTTTCTTTACCCTTTTCCTTCACTTTCAGCTCCATCTTTCTCGTGCCTTTTTTCAGGTGGGCCTGATCACCCCACTCTGTTCCTTTGAGGAGGTGAGAGATAAAATCTCCTTTCAGCTCATCTTTTGAGGGGACAATGGGCTATTCTATCAATCAACGGCCGCCACAATTGCTTGCGAGGGCCTTCCCAATAGGTTATTGCAGGGACCTTTTTCTACCTCATCCTGGGGTTGCGTTCTCTGTATTAAAAATTCCGGCAAACAATCCTTCGTCCCCCGGGTTCACTGAGATCCTATAGCGATTTGGCCCCGGCGCTCCCAAAATTCCCACATAAAGTCACAATCCCGGGCTGCATCTACGGACTTAGTAAGGTTTTGGGCGCGGAGTCGGTTGATGTCAGACTTTCACATAACTTTATCTATCCGTTTAGTTACCTGTTAGGCATGTTGCTCCCCCTTATTTGTGTTTGCGGTGCTATGGCGAAAACGTATCGGATGCACAAGGAGGAGGATCGCATCGGAGTAAGGCCTCGAGTGTGCTTCCTCGTGTCCCCCCCTATCACGGCCTACCTTGTACAAAAGCAAAGTCCATAGGCCTGAGTACTTGTATTTAGTTTGCATTTTTATCTATCCTTTATCGAACGCTCGAGGTTAAGTAGATCTTGCGGATCGCCTTTACATTCCGGTCTATCAAAAAAAAAAAAAAAGGAAAAAAACATAAAAAAAAAAAAAAAAAAAAAAAAAAAAAAAAAAAAACAACGGTTATTTTTTAAAGGCTCGATGCTGTAGGGTTTACCCCCCCCCCCCCCCCCTGTCATATCTTTCCTCCACCTATCTGGGCCCCGTGTGATGGTCTGGTTGCTATTGCCCGGGCATCGTCCCACACCCCCGGCCCCCGGGCGATGGGGAGGAAAACCCTGGTAGCCAGGGACTTAGGAATCACCATGTGGGGACCGTCTACAGAAATGGCGTACGACAGGCTTTGCTATACGGGGCCCCTGGACGGACACCGGGTGAGGGCAGGAAGGAGGACGCCGCCAGGACGGGGGGTGGGTGAGGGCGCCGCCGTGGAAGATGCTTACGTTGGCCGTCAAGCATTTCTCCGGGGGTGGAGTAGGACAGCCCTTTAGGTGGGCAGTCTATCACCCCTCGAGGGCGAGGCGAGGTAGGTGGCAGGCAGTGGAATCTATAAAAAGTGAAATTAATGACCGGGGTGACACCCATTAATCAAGGGGTTTGGCTAGGCAGCGTGACATTTAAATGTGAAAACTATGACCGGGGGGACCCCATTAAACAGGAGTTTGGCTAGGCGCTGCTACCTCCTGGGTCATGACCTCCCTTCGGGGATAAGAAACGCCTGAGGGGGAGCCCAGGGCAACACTGGCCCCCGCCCCAGGCTAAGTGACCCGAAAAACCCCAAAAGGAATCGTCCGAGTCCGTCCGACCGGAACACCTTCCCCCCAAACCCCAGGGGCTGAGCCCCCTCCGCCACGTCTACCCCGACAAAATCCTTTTTAATTACTGTTGTTCCCTCAAAAGCTGGAAAAAGTACTGAGTTTTCTCTGACCCGCAGATAAATGTGGTATTTTAGTACATTCAATTAAGACCCTTATAGTTTTGGGGTTTTGACTTAGATATCAAGGGAAAGGGTTTATTTGGTGCATGTACTAAATAAATTTTCCCCGGAAGCCAAGTGGGAAAATGCCACGAGATATCAGCTGAAAAAAGAAGATTATTTACAAGCGAAAGTGGGGCGAAAAAGGGGGGAATTTGGGGAAAAAGAAGAAAAATTTGACAGCAAATTTTCGAGTTTCGTTGCAGGCCCTCATAATTTATAATTCCCTCAAAGAAATTTTTATTTATCTTTTAAATCTGCTTATTTATGTATTTTTTGTTTTCATTTCTTGCAAATTTAAATTACGCTTATCTATTTAGTCTATTTTTTGGCTAATCTTTTATGATATTTACAGGGTCTTTGTCTTTTTCATCGGGTTCTAAAATTACGAAAATCGATCTACTAAAAGTTTTCTATGAGGAATTATGCATTATGCAGGGCCTGCAACGAACTCGAAAATTTCTGTCAATATTTTTTTTATTTCCAATTCCCCTTTTTCTGCACCACATCGCTTGTCAATATAACTTCTTTTTTCAGCTGATATCATACGAGGGGCATTGGTCACTTGGCTTCCGGAATATTTATTTATGTAGCATTGCCCAAATACAATCCTTCCTTGACTATCTAAGTGCCACACACACACACTATAATGGTCCTTTTTGAATGATCTGAATACCACTATATTTTTTGGCGGGTCCGGGGAAAACTCGTATCTTTTTCCCCAGTTTTATTGGGGAACGACACGTAGTTTAAAAAAGGATCTTGTCGGGTAAACGGGGCGGAGGCGGCGCAGCTCCTAGGGGTTGGGGGGAAGGTGTTCGCGGTTAAAGGGAAAGGACTCGGACTGTTTCCCTTTTGGGGTATTTTGGGGTCACTTCCAGCCTGGGCGTGGGGGCACGCTGTCCCCTCGGCACCCCCCCCAGGTTTTCTCGTTATCCCCAAGGTGAGGTCTCCCCAGGGGGCCCCGCAGCTCCTAGCCAAACCCCTTGATTAAGGGGTGTCCCCCCGGCTGGGTAGTTTTTTCACTATTTATAGATGTCACCCCCCCTAGCCAAACCCCTTTGTTTAAGGGGTGTCCCCCGGCTCAGTAGTTTCCCTATTTATAGATGTCACACTGCTCGGGCCCACCTCCCCCTCCCCTGCCTCGAGGCGCTGTAGACTGCCCACCTCAAGGCTGCCCTACTCGCACCCCGGAGAAAGCTTGACGGCCAACGTGGGACGTCATCTTCACGGCGGGGCGTCCTCATCCACCCCCCCTCTGGCGGCGCCCCTCCTTCCTGTCCCTCATCGGTGCCCCTCCACGGGCCGTATACGCGAAGCCCTGGGCTAGCGCCATATTTGAGACGGCCCCCGACATGGTGATCCTAAGTCCCTGGCTATCCACGGTTCCCGCCTCGCCGCGGCGGGGTGTGGTACGAGACCAGGTAATAGCAACCAGACCATGCCACAAGGGCCAAGATGGGTGGAGAAAAGATATGCAGGTGGGGGGGGGGGGGGTACTACAGACTAGGCCTTTAAAAAACAATAAGCCGATGATTTTTTTTTTTTTTTTTTTTTTTTTTTTTTTTTTTTTAGTCTTTTCCCTTTTTTTTTTTTTTTGAAGCCCGGGGAATGAAAAAGGCGACCCCCCAAGATCTATTTGAACCTCGAGCTTTCCCGAAAAAAAGGATAGAGAAGAAGTGCAAACACATATACAAGACTCATCCCATGGACATTGCTTTTGTAAAATAGTCCGGTTGGGGGGAACGGGGAAGCCACTCGGGGCCCTTACGCCGATGCGATCCCCTCCTTGTGCATCCGAACGCTTCGCAAGCAGGGCCCCAAACCCACAAATAAGAGGACAACACCTAACAAGGTAACATAAACGGGTAGAGAAGTTTTGTGAAATTTGACATAAACCCCGGCCCGCGTCCTGAACCTTACTAACGTGCCGTAGGCACTGGGGATTGTACGTTGTTGCGCAAGGTTGGGAGCCCCGGGGCCCTAATCGCTATGGATCTGCAGGACACCCGTGACGAAGGATTTGATTGCCGGAATTTTTAAAGACAGAGAACGCACCCAAGTGATGAGGTAGGAAAAAGGGTTTCCCTGCAAAACCCATCGGCTAAGCCCTCGCGCAATTGGGGGCGGCCGTTGTTGATAAAAATAGATCAGTGCGCCTGCAAAAGACTGAGCAAAAAGGCGAGAGTTGATCTCCACCCCCTCGAAGGAACGAGTGAGGTGATAGGCCCCCTGAAACAAGAGCAGAGCAAAAGATGGAGTCTAAAGAGTGAAGGGTAAAGGTGAAGAAAACCCACGAAAGTGCCTTTGGTAGGTTTCAAACAGGGTCTAAGAAGTCAGAGGAAGGGAAAAAAAGGCGACCCCCTAGTCTCTGAAAAATGGTAGGCACGTGAACCAAATGTAATATGAACTGTTTTTTTGTGTGGGAAGGGGTGTACGGGGTACGCCCAAAAAGATAGTAGAAGGAGACTGAATAAAAAACAGACACCCGAGGCTTGAGGAAAACCTAGGTAGCGAAAAAACCGAGTGCGTTGTTTAAGGGGAAAAGAGTCTTGCGGAAAATGAAGAACCCTCTTAAGCCCGCCCCCAGTCAACAGGCAAAATCACGTCGGCGACCCTCCCCGGCGCCGCACAATGGGGGCTGTTGCCAAACTTTTCAATCGCGTGTAATTTTTTTTGACTGTGCTCTGATATAAAAAAACAGTTAAATTTAAATGGGAAAATGAAAATTTTGTTTACTTGCCTACAATCTGACCGCCCTTTACCGCAACCCTTAAAATCAGTGCAATTCCGAACATTGTGCCGAGCGTGTTGACGCATGACAGATGAGCAAAATGTGAACTACAGACGATAAGTTTCTTAACTTCCAAATTCGGATTAAGAGTGTCGTCATCCACAACTCCCCAAAAAAGTACGTGCGCAAAATTGCCAACAAAATTAAATAATCCTCCCCGGGCCCCTCCTGTGGAGTGAGAGCCCAGAAAGAATTCAACTCTGCAATGTCGTGTAAGATACTTTTGAATAGGCGAATGTTTGCTCAAGAAAAGGGATCTATGGAAAGGTTGTCACGAAGAGAAATTAAACTGGCCCCTGTGGTATAGCATGAGTTGGACGCTTTGCGGTGGCAATACGAGAACCCGGGCCCTCCACATGGCTTTTATGGGAAAAAACCTTCCCAGGCCTCAATCACAGCCCCAGGTGCGCCCTTTCACTTTACGCGGCAGGCATGGGTTTCCCCTCCATGAGGGTGCACAAAGAATAGGACAACAGCACCTGGAAGGGAGAGCCAATACAATCACCACTCACACGACCAGCAAAAAGAAAAATTACAAAAACCAGTTCAAGAAAAATAATGGATGAAAATGGTCTGTCTAGAATGAGCGGTGCAGGAAATAGCATCAATCGCAGTAAGATAGAGATAGAAAAAAAAACCCAGGGGAACCATATCCCTGTGAACCCCTAACTCTCGAGGACTAGTGCAAAAATGAAAAAAAAATGATGTTCAAAGAAAGGGATACTAATAGAGGACAATCATGTTTTCCTGACACTCATAATATGTCACCCGCTTCAGGACTTTCAAAAGGAACCACCACAGAGCCATAGCGACAGACTTGCACTCTCCCTTGTTGTTTTTACCCCCACAATCTGTAGGGCCCCACAAAAAAAAGGGACTAATTGGGCCGAATAGTATATGAGTGATTTTTCTTAAATACCGGGGAACCACCCCGTAGTTTTCGCACGAGCATCTTATGCTGGTACTAAATTATTCTGTCACGAGACCGGGGTCAGGAACGCCCTTGCTTGCAAAACGCTCGCTGCTGCCGAGAAACCCAAATACTCGCAAAAATTGTCCGCATAGGGGGGACGCGGCCTCATTCCAGGGTTCGAAAGGGGCAGCCGTTGTCCTGCCCCCGTGAAAGAAAGGCGGACTATCGCCCAGGGAAGGGATAGGTGAATTGATGGCCGACTGGGGGTGGGGGAAGAACGCCCCAATCGTCCTTGCTGTGTCCACCTTTTGACGAAAAAGGGTTGAATGGATCTTTTTAAACGTTCCGTAATCCCATTACTGTGGAGGGAAAGGAAAAACGTTCACCTGCGTCACATGTAGCTGCTCGTGAGAGTGGCTAACACCTGTTTTAAAAACTCGGTACCGTTTCCGAGTTAAATATTGTGGACACCCGTGACGGCAAATTTACGTAGAATGTTTTCGTGAGTGCACCGCACCCTTTGACGGAACCGCCACCAACTCGCAGTAGCGAGAAAAATTGCACAAACACTAGAATGTTTTTTGTTGCCAGCCGTGATGGGTAAAACCAGAAAAAGTGTCACATGCACTTTCTGGGGGAAAACCCGGGAATATCGAACTTAAGGAGGCGGGGGCTTGTGTGCCCTTTGTAAAAGGGGCCGTTTTGCAAGCCCGACAAAAACTTTCGTTACTAACCGCGGAAAATAAAACCGGTTTAAAGGGTAAACTGCCTGCCTTAGAACACCACAATGTGCTGCCTCACGGTTTTCAGAGCATACTTCAACCACGCGGCACAAAATTTCCCCGACCCCCCAGGATTTCTCGACGATCCGTCTGCGACCCTAATTCGCTTCGGCTGGGATTCCGAAATAACGTCCGTGCGTCAAAAAAAAATTCCCTTAAACTGGAAACCCCTTTAAACCCTTTGGGGGATCCCGGCCCCTTTGGCAAAGGGTCAATGATCTGGCCGTAAATTTTGTCGGAGTGGCAGCAATACCTCGTCTTTTTTCAGCGGTTCCGGGGGAGGAACCTGTGAAGCACTTTCAAACAGCTGACAAGGAAATAAATGAGGGGGAAAATCAGCAGCGTCGTCCCGTTCAAAGATGGGGTTTTTCGATTGGCGCACGTGACAGGTGTCAGCGGCGACTTTGCGCGCCCTGAATATACACAAAAGCACATCGAAATCCCGGGATATCCTGGTAACGGCCCTAGCCCATACGGACATTACCTTAAAGCGACGTGGCGGCATTGGTCTGTGTAACCCCATACCTTTCCCCCATAAATACTCTGAAGTACTAAGGGCCCAACAATCCCCAACTCTCCCTATGGGGTGACCGAAAATTTTCTCTCCCTAGTGAAAACCCCTACGCAAACCCGATAGGACGCAGATTCCCTTCGTGCTCCGCTTTAAAACGGTCCTCCCAACTTTTGACGCGTCTTGTGGAAAAGGGGGGGGAGTCAAACCCGAAATGCAAGAAGGGAGGTGCGTAGAAAATGTTGTAATGTTAAAAAATGCGTTGACCGCTCCCCCGCCCCAGGCCGGGGGGCCTTTTTTTGAGGGGGTGTGTCAACGGGGCAGCGATCCTCCCAAAACCCTTAATAACGGTCTAAAAAAAAGTAACCCCGGGGACCTTTTTACCTGTTTTGACAGGGAAGGGGAACATACTGACAGCTTTTTCCCTTTGGCCTGGGGTGGGGGCAATCCCTGCGCATAACAGAATGCCCGGGGAAATCTAAACGCGAGGGAAAGAATTTACACTTGCCGTTTAATTGTTAAACCCGCATCCGAAAGTCGCTGAAAAAACTGGAACGCGTTTCAGGCCCCTGATCGAAGGTGAAAAAAACCCCAAAAGTTCAAATAGACTAGCACCTGATCAAAATTTAAAACCCTGAGGACGAGACCCATAAGACAACAAAACGTCAGAGTAAATTTCCCTGAGCCCCCTAGGTGAAAACCAGAACCCCAAAGTGACCCCATGCGTCGAGAAGCAGTGTATGGGCGGCTGTCCTCTCCCAGGGGGACCAAAGGGAAACCTTTCGCCAGGTAAATGGGGAAAAACCCTTTCTCTTCCACCAATGTCTTGCAAGAGCTGAAAAAGGTTTGGAATGGAAAAGGTACGGAACGGTCCCCTTTGTTCAGGCGCCGAAAATCGCAACGGGAAAAAACCCTGCTGACGTTTCGGCCCCACAGCATGGGCCTGACCGGGGTATCGGGGTTTGAATCCCCCTTTGCTGCAGATACCGCGCATTTCCTCCTCAGAATCTGACCCCTGCTGTGCGGAATCTTGTATGCGGAATATACCAGCAGATCCAGGTTTTTAGAGAATAGAGTTTTTCCCATGTGCGTTCTGCCTAACGGAGGTCCGTGGTGGTAAAATGTGGGGGGATTGTTTTAACAACTTACCTAGATCCCCTTTACCCTCGCTAAATGCGAAGGGCCCCTGCAAGCTTTGCAAATGCTGCAGAGAGGGTTAGCGAATGTGGGAGGGGGAAAAAAGCGCCAGAGAAAGCTGACCAGGATTCAAAAACTCACTATCGGGAAAACCGTGCCCTCCAATCTATTAATCTACCCCACTATTAATAACAAAGGGGCGGGTGTTAATTTCATCAAAGGGACTTGCGCCCCCCCTCCCGAAAGGTATACAGAGAGGGAAGAACACATGCCCCCCTTTACTCGACTTCTAGGGGGGCCCAAAGCTTGCATATTTCCCAACCGGGCCTTCTTAACCGAACGTCATGGAAAGGGGAAATTACTACAGATCCCGCGCCAAAAGTCGCCAAACCATCTTGTCAACCCCATTCGATGCTTTGATGAGGGGGATGATGGTGAATGTGGCCGCGTGATGTGTGCGTAAATTCTGTGCATGCTGGGGGGAAAACATTCCATGAAAATAAGGAGCCTAGACGGATCGTAGAAGTCAGGGAAACTGGGGGAGAAGAATGGGTTGGGGAGGAGAGATAGGGGGGGGAGGTAATTGCGGGGAAGAGACAGGGGGGGTAGGGGAGGGGAAAAGGGGAGGACGAGTAGGAAGGAGAGTGGGGTTTCCGTGCGTGGGTCGTGATGATGAATGAAAAACCCGGACGTGTCGCTTTTTGGGGTAATCGGAACCAAGCATGTAGGGTGAAAGGGGTCGGGGTGTTCCAGAGGGAACCCTAAATTACTTATAAACATCCCCTGAATTTCCACCCTTTCTGCTGGGTCGCAAAACCATCCCCGAACGATATAGAAAATCAGGCCAAGGAGCAAATGGCCGGGAAATATGGTAACCCTTCACAGGGACGAACTGTGAGGAAAAAGATTTTTCCCAAAAACCTAATTTACATACGTATTTCCGCACACCTAGCTTAACCAGTCCCCCCTCAAACAAAAACCTTTGGGCGGGGCGATCCCCTCCGACGAGAGCGGAATTCCCTCTAACACCCTTCATCCGAGACGGGACGCAACTTCCGTATCAATGAAGGAGTATGCGATTTTCCCTTTAATTTTAGCAGGAAAGAGGGGGGCCCTTTTCCTGTTTTCGGTATACCAGCATAAGCACGAGACCGGAAGACGACGTAACCCCCCGGGGCCCAATGCATTCTTCCCCCGGGTTCGAACCCCCCATGTCTTCCCTAAAAAATGAAAAACCCCGTTTACTAAAAGACGCCCCGTTCATTTCGCGATGAATTAAAGGGTGATCGCCCCCGGGGTCCGGAAACATGCCTCATTAAACGCGTGACCTGTTGTTCAGTACGGACAGAACTGCCTTAGCAGAGCACTTAGACGGAGATGCATCCTTAAACATTACCCCACTGCCAGGTTTTTCGGCGCCCGTTAGCCCCATGTGTGGGGTTTTTGCGGCGTCCCCCGGGGGAGAAGGCGCGACAAAGTATGCGCTCCAGAGGGAGGCTCCGGATACGCACGCGAGGGGGGGGGAGGGGGGATTGCTCACGCAGGGGTACGCGGGCCGCGGGCGAGGCAGTCATTTCCCTCCCTTCGCCCGCACTGGGGTTCCGCCGCGGTTCTTCCGCCCCCCAAACTGTTTATTTGGCATTTTTACCCTTTTTTTCCCTGTTCTAACCAAAACATTTGAAAACCACTGACATTTCCCCCCTTTGTTGACATCTCTTTCGCGAGGACTTAGGAAGCTTATCGAAAAAGCACTTCGATTTTTATCCAAATCTTTTGCGCACAGCGGGAAGTTTGAAGCAAAACCCACGCTTTAGCAAAATTTTCAAGAACCCCGCGTGCGATGGCTCTGAGAAACACACTGCTCAGACACACCGACGCGTCTGATCCGGGAAGACTGCCCCCACTGCATAAGCTTTACGCAAAATTTATTAGATAAGATAAAACTCTTTGGAAAAGGAAGTGGGTTTTGATCTAATAAGTCTACGAGTGTAGATGGGTTTTTCCGTCTGCCCGAAAATTTTAAATAAAATACTCTTCAACTTTCCCATACGACTTTTGTTCTTCGGAAAGTTTAAAAAAATCTAGCGCCTCAGCCACTCTCGGGATTTCGGGGTTGAGTCGCTTTTGGGCCCGCCACGAGGCCGGTACCCAAATCCGGGCTCCCGTCTAACCCCGAAGGGATTCGGTCTTCCACTCCCAAAAAATTTGGTCAACAGAGACTTTAAAACCCGAAAATTTTGAAGCAACATTGACACGGGGGAACCTGCCGGGTTTTCATTTTTTCCCGAGCCGTAAAAAGGGGGGTGGGGGGCAAAAAGGGGGGGGGTGGAGTGGGAGAGAGAATGGTTTCTGTTGTGTTTGCGGAGAGAAGGGAGGGGAGACTAATTCGAAGTGATGGTGTAGGAGGATGAGCGAGAAGAAGTAAGAGAAGAGTAGGGGTCCTTAGGGGAGAAACCCCTAGCGAAGTCTGCAGAGCCCTTACGACAATGGGGGCCCTTTTTTTCGCACGAGTTTTCGAAAGGAGGAGAGCTCATCAGAGAAAATGTAGAAAAAGAGAAATGAAATTTTAAAACAGCACTTCAAAAAAAATCCTCATTTTTTTAAAAAATATTTTGACTGTTATCAGATGAAAAGGAAAAATTTTATTTTTCAAAAAAAAAAATTTTTTTTTTTTCCCCTTTTACCCCGCGCAAAACACGAACTTCCCTATTCCCTACAAACCTAACCTTTACATTAAAGAAAAAAATGATTGGCTCGTAGCCACAAATGGGGGACAAAAAAAAAAAAAAAAAAAAAAAAAAAAAAAAAAAAAAAAGGAAAATGACCCTTGTGTATTTTAGTAGCCCTGTAGGGCTGCCTGCGGGACGTTTTTTTTTTTTTCGAGCGGAGGCAGGAAAACGTGGTTTACCACCCGAAAACACCAGCTAAATGGTCTCAAAATTTAAATGATACTAGATACCACTATATTACGGCATTTCCAGAGGAAAAAACTCAGTATCTGTTTTAGTTTATTTGAGGGAACAGAAAAACCCCCCCCCCCCCCCCCCCCCCCCCTAGATTTAAAAAAAGGATCTGGTCGCCCGGTAGACGTGGCGGGGGCGGGTAAAAGCTCCTACGGGTTTTGGGGGAAGGTTCGCGGTTCAAGGAACGGATCGGATGATTCTTTGGGTATTTCTGGGTCATTTCCGGCCCTAGGGCGTGGGGGCAAGCTGTTGCCCCTCCCGGTACCCCCTCCAGGGGCGTTTTCTCGTTATCGCCCGAAGGTGAGGTCAGACCAGGAGGTCAGCACCCCTGCCTAGCCAAAAATCCTTTTTTGATTAAGGGGGTGTCACCCCCGGCTCAGGTAGTTTTTCACTATTTATAGATGTCACGCTGCCCTAGCCAAACCCTTGATTAAATGGGTGTTTCACCCCGGTAGGTAGATTTCACTATTTATAGATGTCACACACCACAACACAGATATGTGTGTGTTTTTTATATATATATATATTATATATATAAATATATATATAAAATAAAAAATTTTATAATGTGTTGGGTGTGTGTGGTGTGTTGTGTGTGGTTGTGTTTTGTGTGTGTGTGTGTGGGGGTGGGTGTTTTTTTTGTGTGTGTTGGGGTGTGTGTGTGTGTGGGTGATGTGTGTGCGTGTATGTGGTTTGTGTGGGTTTAAAAAAATAAAAGTATATGTAGTTTTATTTGTATAATAAAATGTGTGTAAAAAAAAAAAGATTATAAAATTTTTTATATATATTATATTATATATATTATTTAAAAAATAATATATATATTATATATTATATATAATATATAATCCCTTATATATAATATAATATATATAAAAATATATATATATATATATATAAATATATATATATATATATAATATATATATATATATATATATATTTTTATATATATATAATATTATAATATATATATTAATTTTTTATAATATATAAATACATAAAAAAATATTTGCACAAAATATATTTTAAATATATAAATTATTAAAAATCAAAAAAAATACTATTATCCAGCAATCTATCTACTATCTATCTTTTTATCTATTATCTATCTATATAAGGAAAAACGCCACAGTAAGAAATGAAAATAAATCGTGGCGTTTGAATTTTCACGAGTTTCCTTTTCAGACGATTAATTTTAAACCGAAAGGATGCATAATTTTTTTGATATGAAATATCGTGTTTGAGAGCCAGAACGAATAATATATATATATATATATATATATATATATATATATATATATATATTATATATAAAATATATATAATTTATATATATATATTATATATAATAATATAATTATATATATAATATATATTATATATATTATATATATATATATTTTTATAATATGTATATTCTTTCTGGCTCTCAAACCACGATATATTAAATATCAAAAATTTTTATGCATCCAGTTCGGTTTATTAATCGTCTGAAGAGGAATCGTGAAAAAATTTCAAACCCCATTTATTTTCTTTTTTACTGTGGTTTTTTTTTTTTTAGATAGTGGGTGTAGTGTGATAATTGGGAGGATGAAGATATTGTTTAGGGAAATTTTAAAATGTTTTAAAATTTTAAATAGGCAAATTTTGGATTAAATATAAAAATTTTTATTATTGTTTTTTATTAAATAATAAATTTTTTTTAATTATATTATTTAATTAAATAACACACCAAAGTTTAATTATAATAAATTTATTTATTTAATAAATATTATTTTTTATTATTTTATTTTGCTTTATTATTTGGGGTTATTAATTATATAAAAAATATATAATATATTTTTTTATATAGATATTTGTAAAATTATAAATATTTTATATTATATTTTTATTATTTTATATATAATAATTTTATTATATTTATAAAGGAAAATAATAAATAAAAAAAAAAAAAAAAAAAAAAAAAAAAAATAGTTATTTTTAAATCTAATTATACCCCATTTATTTCTTCTACTTCTTTTATTCAAACCCCACATACACACCCCAAAACCCCACAAACAAACACAAACACCACACCCCAAACCACACAACCCAACCCCACACAACCTAACAAAAACCCCCAAACAACAAATATAATAAATAATTAATTTAATTTCTATAAATTATTAAACACCACAAAATTGGAGTGGGTGTAAATTTAAAAATAGTGAAATCTACCTGACCGGGTGACCCCCTTAATCAAGGAGTTTGGCTAGGCAGCGTGACATTTTAAAAATAGTGAATTACCGAGCCGGGGGGAACCCATAATCAAGAGTTGGCTGGGCAGTGCTGCCCTCCTGGTCATGACTCACCTTCGGCGATAACGAGAAACGCCTGGAGGGGGTACCCGAGGGCAACAGCGTGCCCCCACCCCCCAGGCTGGAAGTGCCCAAAAATCCCCAAAAGGGAATCAGTCCGGTCCTTTTCCTTGAACCGCAAACACCTTCCCCCCAACCCGTGGAGCTGACCCCGCCCCCCCACGTCACCGCCAAGACCCTTTTTTAAATTACGTGTCTTTCCCTCAAAAAGCTGAGAAACAGATACTGAGTTTTCCCCTGGACCTGCCAAAATAAGGGGGTTTTAGTATCATTAAAAAAGAGACCTTATAGGTTTAGGGTGGAAACCCTTTTTTTTTGGTGAAAGCGTCAAGTACCCCCCAAAAAGTAAAAAGGGGATTTTTTTTTCCGTTTTTTGGCCAACATTTTTAAAAAAGGGTTTTTTGGTTTAGGGGGAAAAAAAAAAGGGGGTTTTCGTTAGGGGTCTAAGGGATTTTTTTTCATTTAAAAAATTTAAAAATTTTTAAAAAATGAAGGGTTTTTTTTAAGGCTTAAAAATTATTTTTTTTAAAATTTTTTTTGAAGCTCTTTTAAAAATGTTAAAAATCATTTTAAGGGTTGAATTTGTATTTTTAAATTAAATTTTTTATTTTTTATTTTAAATTATTTAAAGTATTTTGAAAAAAAAAATTTCCCTTAATACCCCCCCCCCCCCATATTTTTTACGTGGGAAAAAACCCAAAGGTTAGATGGAAATGTTGTTAAAATTTGGGTTAAAACTTTTGAAATTTTTGGATGTGGAAGGCATTTAAAATTAGGGGAGGGGGTGGTTTTGCTATTCCCCCCCCAAAACCCCCAAACCCCGAAATCCCCAAGGGGGGGAAATTCTTTTAAATTTTGGGGAAAAAAAATGAAATGGAAAATTTTACTTTTTTAAAATTTTTGGGGGAGGGGAAAATTTCCCAAGCCGGTTTTTGAATAAACCCCCTTCCTTTAAAGTGTCTTTATTTTTCAAAAAAATTTTTAAAATTATTTTTTTTTTTTTGGGGGGGGGTTTTGTGGTGTGTTGTGTTTTGGAAACCATTATAGTGTGTGTGGTGTGTGCACTTAGATAGTCAAGGAAGGATTGTATTTGGTGCAATGCATACATAAATGAAATTATTCCCGGAAGCCAAGTGACAAATGCCATCGGTATGATATCAGCTGAAAAATGAAGATTATATTGACAAGCGAATGTGGTGCAGAAAAAGTGAGGAATTTGAGAAAATGAAGAAAAATATTGACAGCAAATTTACGAGTTTCGTTGCAGGCCCTGCATAATTGCATAATTCACTCAATAGAAAACTTTTAGTAGATCGATTATCGTAATTTGAATGAACCACGTATGAAGAAGACAAAGACCATGTAAAGTTACATAAAAGAATTAGCCAAAAGATAGACGTAAGTAGATAAGCGTAACTTTAATTATGCAAGAAATGATGAAACTAAGAAATACATAAATAAAGCAGATTGAAAAGATAAATAAACTGATAACAATAATAATGAAAAAAAAATAATAATGATAATAATAATGATATTAATGATAATAGTAATAATAATAGTAATAATAATGATGATGGTGATAATGATAATAATAATAATAAGTGATAGCAATAATAATGATGGCGATAATATAATGATGATGATGATAATCATGATAATGATGAAGATGATGATGATGATGATGATGATGATGTGATGATAGTGATGATGATGATGATGATGATGATGTGATGATAGTGATGATAGTGATGATGATGATGATGATGATGATAATGAGGATGATTATGACGATATTGATAGTTATTATTATGACTATTAGTATTATAATAAAAATAATATTACTACCAATAATAATATAAACTGAATTCCTCACAAAAAAGAAAAAAATCCTTATAAGAATTCTATCAGAAACACTAAATATCAAGTCATGACAAAACCATTACATAATTATTCTCGGGCACGTGTGAATGGTCAAATAATGTTGCTTTCATGTCAAGTGCAGGTTAAGTAATGATGCCATTCTTGTGTGTAAAGGCTGCTTACTGTAATTGTGAGAGCTGAGCCAAATGTAATTAGTTTTTTTTTTTTTTTTTTTTTTTTTTTTTGGGGGGGAGGTACTGTGTGTGCGTGTGTGTGTGTGTGTGTGTTTGTGTGTGTGTGTGTGTGTGTGTTTCTGTGTGTGTGTGTGTGTGTGTGTGTGTGTTTCTGTGTGTGTGTCTGTGTGTGTGTGTGTGTATGTGTGTGTGTGTGCGCGCGTGTGTGTGTATTTATGCGTGTGCGTGTGTGTGTGCGTTTTCCGCCTGTCATCAAATCCGAGGTCGGTCTCTTCATTTCTAATTTTCAGTCTGGATGAAAAAGGAAATATATAACGGGACTGCATATGAAGAATTATTTAATTAATGCTCTTATATATATTTTTTCCCCCTCTCTTGCGCATGAATGAGTTCCAAGATTTTTGTCCCGAAT
This sequence comes from Penaeus monodon, assembly GCF_015228065.2. Classification (NCBI taxonomy): domain Eukaryota; kingdom Metazoa; phylum Arthropoda; class Malacostraca; order Decapoda; family Penaeidae; genus Penaeus; species Penaeus monodon. The sequence goes on along the minus strand of NC_051394.1, from coordinate 3,880,675 downwards.
ATATATGTTTGAGGATTTTTACACTGGACTATGAACTCTGAATTGTTCGTATCGACATCACAGGCTGTGCTTTGAAAATGAATCGAGGAACTTATATAGATTTTTTTTTTTTACATGGCTATTGCTTCTTTGGTGAGTTTTATTGTGCAACTTTCATATCATTTCTATTATTATCATTATCGTAATTGATGGTAATAGTGTTTTCAATGCGTTATGATGAGTAATATGCTGTTGTAGTTAATATTACTACCATAGCTACAATTCTATTATCCTTACAATTATCACAATTGCATAATTATGCTAATCACGATTTGCGTTCTAATCGTTATTACCACTAATCACACAGTGATAAAAATAAATCATCTTCTCTTATTAAAAATCTAGATTATTTTAACTTTTCCTCTTATTTTTTTTTTCTTCATAAACAAGTTTGTTTAATGAATTCATTTTTTGCTGTAACCTTTTTTTTTTTTCTTTTCCTATTATTTATTTCGTCTGTTTTCTGCCAACAACAATTTTCTTTCTCCGTCTTTCTCCCTTTACTTCAGCGGTTAAACTTCACGACGATATTTTCTTTCCTTTAATGTTTTTGAATTTTCCTTTTTCTTAACTTCTGCAGTCAAACTTCTTCACGCTTCAGGGCAATATTATTTTCAGTCTAAAAATTATTCCCAAAAACCATGGACTTTAATTTATGTTCAGTAATTATCATTTTTTTCTGCTTGGTAATCGTTGTTCCATGTCTAATGATAATAATAATAATAAAAATTATAATAATAATAATAATAATAATAATTATTATTATTATTATTATTATTATTATTATTATTATCATTATTATTATCATTATTATTATTTCTATTATGATTATTATTATTATTATCATTATTACTACTATTATGATTATTATTATTATCATTATTATTTTGTACTTGTTATTATTATTTTTATTGTTATTGTTATCATCATCATCATCATCATCATTTCTATTATCTTTTGATATTACTATTATCTATAGGTATTGTTATTACTTTTATTATGTTTATTATCACTATTATTATTATTATTTATTATTATTATCATCATTATCATTATCATTATCATATTTTTTTTTCTTTTTTTATTATTGTCATTTATTATTATTATTATTATTATTATTATTGTTATTATTATTATTTTTTATTATTATTATCATTATTATTATTACATTTCTATCACTGATATCATTATTTTCATTTTCATACTCTTTATCGTTATCATAATTATTTTCATTATTATTATTATCATTATCCTTATCACTTTGAAATTCATCATTTTCACCATAAGTATTATTAATATTTTTATTACTGTCATCCTTATTTTCACAACAAAAACATCAACAAAAACAACAAAACAAAAACAATAACAACAAAAACAAAACAAAAACAACAAAAAAACAAAAACACAACAACAACATAACAACAACAACAAAACAACAACAAAAACAACAACAAAAACAACAACAACTATAACAACAACAACAAAAACAAAAACAACAAAAATAACAAAAACATAATCATCATCATCAAACTCTGAGCTCGTCATTGTTTATAATTAGACATACAATTCGAAGAAACTGTAATAACTAAACAAAATGAATATGTTAATGATGTAAAATTGTAAACTACGAAGAAAAAGAAAGAATAAAAATCAGATAAAAAAAGAAACGCACTAATTAATTGCATGACATGACTCAGGCACTCATAATAAAAAAAAATAATAGTATATATTTTTCTATAATTTTCATTTAATAATTTCATAACTTAATGATTTAATCTAATAATTCAATCCATTTTGATTTAATAATTAATGTAATAATTCAATTTAATAATATAATAATTCTAATAATTTCATAATTCAAAAAAAAATAAATAAAAAAATAAAAAAAATAATGATATGAAAAAATAAAATAATAAAAAACAAACAAATAAATAATAATAAATAGATAGATAAATAAATAAATAAATAAATGTATCGTCATAATTGAGTGCTATCGTAATTCTCTTGTCAAATTCGAGTGTTACAAATTATGATGCAATTCCAACAACTTCTGATGCATACACAAATATCACCAATAATGACGTGTGGTTGTAACGCGAATAATCGCCAAATTATACTTTTGAAATGTAATTGTTCTCCCATAGAA
>NC_051394.1:3836185-3846185 GCF_015228065.2 Penaeus monodon | reverse complement strand
GAGAAAGGTGTTTTGCCCCGCCCATTTTAAGCTCCTTTCCTGACCTTATTTCACCTTCAGATCGTTCATTCCCCAGCACGCTTCGACCTTCGCCTTGAACGAAACATATGGGTGAACCTTCGAAGCCTGGTGGGAAAATGTGGTCAAATTAAGCTGTGGTCTTAAATACCCCAAACTACAAAGGTATAAACTACCCACCCTGCGGGGCTCCGGACTCTCAGGTAGCTACACCCTCCTTTCTGTCACTTTCCTCCTCTCTCGCTTCCCTTCCTTCCTTCTTTCCTTTATCTTGTGTTTTTTTTCGTCATATGTTTATTTTTTCTCTCTCTTCTCTCTTCTGTTCGCTTATTGTTTTTTAAATCTCGGGTTGAGTATTTTACCTTTTCTGTGTCATCTGTGTCATCTCCCACGTTTATGTATATTATATAATATATATATATATATATATAATATATATAATATAAATAATATATAATATATATATACGTATATATATTGTTTTAATTAACTATTGTTATTTTTGTTTATTCATTTATTTCTATTTATTTTGTTCTTTATTTTCATTTATTATTTATTTTTTTCTTGCCTACATAATTAACTTCAGAATTTTTCTAAATGATTCATCATCTCTCCTTTTCTGTTTTATTTTTTCTTTACTTTTTATCCATGTTCTTTGTTGCTTTTCGTTTAATTCCATTCTTTACTCTCTCCATTTATTCCTCTCTCTTCTTAATCTCTTCAGATTTCTCATCCATTCTTATCTTCTGAAATAGAGGAGAGAGGAGAGGGGGGAGAGAGAGAGAGAGAGAGAGAGAGAGAGAGAAGAGAGAGAGAGAGAGAGAGAGAGAGAGAAAAAGAGGTAGAGAGAAAGAGAAAGAGTAAGAGAGAGACGGAGAGAGAGAGAGAGAGAGAAGGAGAAAGAGAAAGAGAGGGAAAGAGAGAGAAACAGAGAAAAAAAGAGAGACAAAGAAAGACAAGAAGAAGAAAACCAAGAAACAAACAAACAAACAAACAAGAACACGAGCAAAAACAAGCACAAGCAAGAAAAGAGAAATGATAAAAGTTATATTAACCTTCATATCTACATCTAAGTTACGGAAGCAGTCAAGCATCCTACATCTCCTTCTTTGGAGAGACCTCCTGGGGAAGCCTGGGGAAGCAGCCTCCCACACGTCGATCTCACGGGGGTTATCGCTGCGGGAGGGAGGGAGGGAGGGAGGGAATGAAAGAGGGAGGGAGGGAGGGAGGGGGTGAGGGAGGGGGGGGAGGGGAGGGAGGGAGAAAGGGTGGAAAGAGGGAGGGAGGGAGGGAAAGAGGGAGGGATGGAGGGAGGGAAAGAGGGAGGGAGGGAGGGAGGGAGAGAGGAGGTGAGGGAGTGGAGGGAGGATGGTCCCTTATCTGTCATGTCCTCCATTTTCCCTCTTGTTGTCTTCCATCCTCTCTCCGCCTTCTTCCCCAATCCCTTTATTTTCTTCCATTTCCTCCGCTTTCCTCCCTCTCTCTCCATCCTCTCTCCTGCTCTCTCTCTTTTCTCCTTGCCTTCTCCCTCTCTCTCCCCTCCCTCTCTCTCCACCCACTTCCTGCTCTCTCTTTTCTCCTTGTCTTCTCCCTCTTCCCCCTTATTACATGTATTTACCGCTTATTTGGTGCCTTAAACGCCTTATAATTGCTCTGGCTGTTTGTAGGCCCATTTTGTTTAAAATTTTCATAATGCGGTTGTTTACTTTATTCTCCTTCCACGTGTTCATCCCATTCTTGCTTTCTTGCTTTCTTGCTTTTTTGAAGGGTATTTTCCTCTTATTTATTACCATTATTTTTTGTGTGTTTCTTTTGTCTGCTTTATCCATCTTTCTGGTTTATTTCTCTGTTTCTTTATCTTTTCCTATACTTTACTATCTTCTTTCTCTATTACTATCTTTCATTTTTCATCTCTATGTCTTTCTATCTCTTTATTTATCTCTTTCTATTTATCTATCTATATCCATCTCGATCTGTCTGCCGATCTATATATACATATTTGTATAACATTTATGTATCTATCAATGTATCAATTTATATATCTATCAAATTATCTCTATCTGTCCGTCCATCGATCCGTCAATCCATGTAATCCATCTATCTATCTATGCATCTGACTGTTTATCTACCTATCTATTTACCCATCCATCCAACCAACCAACCCTCCATCCATCCATATCTCCACCCATCCATCCATCCATCCACCCATCCATCCATCTATCCACCCATCCATCCATCTCTCCACCCATCCATCCATCCAACCAACCACCATCCATCCATCCACACATCCATCCATCCATCCGTCTATCCAACCAACCAACCATCCATCACTATCTTTCTCTTTCTCCTATATTCTCTCCCATCCTTTTATCCAATCTCTCTAACTCTTATATCCCATCTCTCTCTCTCTCTCTCTCTCTCTCTCTCTCTCTCTCTCTCTCTCGCTCTCTCTCTCTCTCTCTCTCTCTCTCTCTCTCTCTCTCTCCTCTCTCTCTCTCTCTCTCTCTCTCCCTCCCTCCCTCCCTCCCTCCCTCCCTCTCTCTCTCTCTCTCTCTCGCCCACCCAAAAAAAAAAAAACTCGACCGAAAATCCAACACTAGTCCAGGATAAGGATAAGAATGAATAAGGATATGTAAGGAGATCAGGATAAGGGAGAGCAGAGAACGTAATAAATTTCGCAAAATGTGTATCCACTTTTGCCTCTCTGCTTGTGGCTAATGTAACCCATAAGTCACTCGCGTCTGAGGATTATGAGGCGGAGGGTCTGTAATACACGGAGAAGCGGGGATCATGTGGAGGAGAACGAGGTGGATAGAAGCGGATGGAGAGGTGGAGTGGCTAGTAGGAAGGTGGAGTGGATAGTAGGAGGCTGGAGACTAGGGGAGGAGGAGATAGCAGGGAGTTCGGGGGAGTAGCTAGCTGGGAGGTGGAGGTCGGAGAGGGGATTTAGAGCAGGAGGCAGGAAGCTGGAGTAGGAGTGGCTAGCAGGAGGCAGGAAGCTGGAATAGAAGTGGCTAGCAGGAGGCAGGAAGCTCTAGTAGGAGTGGCTAGCAGGAGGCAGGAAGCTCTAGTAGGAGTGGCTAGCAGGAAGCAGTAAGCTTTAGTAGGAGTGGGGCTAGCAGGAGGCAGGAAGCTCTAGTAGGAGTGGCTAGCAGGAAGCAGTAAGCTTTAGTAGGAGTGGCTAGCAGGAGGCAGGAAGCTCTAGTAGAAGTGGCTAGCAGGAGGCAGTAAGCTTTAGCAGGAGTGGCTAGCAGGAGGCAGGAAGCTGGAGTAGGAGTGGCTAGCAGGAAGCAGTAAGCGGATGACAGATAGCAAGAAGGAGAGGAAGAGAACGTAGGAAACAGAAGGGGAAAAAAACAAAAAAAAAACAAAGAACAAACAGGAGGAATATATTGACAAGAGAAGGAGGAAGGAGGAAAGACACAGGAAGCAGGAGTAGGAGTAAGAGTAGGATGTGGTAGAAAGGTCGACCGGGAGTATTGAGCGAGGAACCGACAGCGAAGAGAAAGGAGGCAGAAGAAGTATTAGATAAAGCCACGTAGACAAAATAGAGAAAGGAGGAAATGCGCAAGAGAGGACAAATAAGGCAGACCGGTAGGCAGGTCAATAGAAGGGGTAAAGATACACGCACACATTGAAGGAGGCAGAGAGAGAGAGAGAGAGGAGAGAGAGAGAGAGAGAGAGAGAAGAGAGAGAGAGAGAGAGAGAGGGAGAGAGGGAGAGAGAGAGAGAAGAGAAGAGAAGAGAAGAGAAGAGAAGAGAAGAGAAGAGAAGAGAAGAGGAGAGGAGAGAAAAGAACAGATAAACAAAAAGATAAAATCAAATATCTGATTGTTTGTTGATTATTTGAAAGCGAAGACCGTTGCGGTAGAATTTGAAAAGAACCACTAAAACAAAGTAAAAAAAAACATAAATAGATAGATAACTGGTTTAAGACAAAGCAAATTCACTCCAATAACACACAAGGATTATCAACAAGTCAACGAGACAAAGCGGACAACCAACATTGGATTTATCACAACCTAAACTCCCGTGGATTTCAAGCCCCTTTCCTTTCTTTCGGGAATATGATCCTGCCAAAATACGAATATTCCCACAGCACACGAGTCCTGACCCTATGTGACCCCAGTCTGACCTCGAGGGGACAGTCTGGCGGGCGGGCGGGTTTCGCATAAAGGTTAATGGAATAGAGATCTTCCTTTGACGTTATTTGTGCAAACTTGTGATCCTGGGACTTCAAAACCAATGATTGCTAGTGAATTAGGCGTGCGAAGAGAACAGGGGAAGGGGAGGGGGGGGGTGGAGGAAGGGCACAGGGGAAGGGGGAAAGGGAACAGAGGAAAGGGAAAGGAACAGGAGATAGGGGAAGGGGAAGAGAACAGGTGAAGGGAACAGGCGAAGGGGAACGGCAGGTGAATTTATTATTATTATTATTTTATCATCATTATTGTCATTGCCATTATCTTTTTTATTGTTATTATTGCTACTAATATTATGGTCATTATCTTTATCATTATTGGTAGTAGTAGCAGTAGTATCCTACTACCATTATTAATATTATATCATTATCATTACTATTATTATTACTATTATCATTATTATTATTATTAATGCCAGCAGAACTATCAACAGTATTGATGTTATCATTACCATTATTACCAATATTAATCTACATACAAGAGAAGTGGCACTAATTTCATATATCGATTTAAGCCCAAACGTGAAACACCTTTCCTTAGATACGGCTGTTTACAGTATGAGACATTTCGTTATCCTTAAAAATAAAAGAATCTTTTAGTTTATTTCTGGGAATCATAACTGCATTGAATGAATTATACAAATTATCATATATCTAGCGCTATCTGATATCATATTCGATGACGTCATTAGCTCCGCCCTTTTTTCGTCCTTGTCAATATACGCGATATTTTATGGTATTTTTTTTTCAGTATATCCTCTTCGAAAATAGTTCAGTATTGATTGTGGTGAAAAGATAATAAAAAGAAACTGTTAATGTTTGCAGTGAATGAAGGCAAAGAGGCGGGGCTTAGCTTATCATCATCATCATCATCATCATCATCATCATCATCATCATCATCATCATCAAAATCATCAAAATCATCATCAAAATCATCATCATTATTATTATCGTTATTATTATTATTATTATTATTTTTATTAATATTATTATTAGTAGTAGTTTTGTTATTATAGTTATCATTATCATTATTGTTATCATTATTACTATTGTTATTTTTTTCATTATTACTATTATTTTCACTATCATTATTATTACATTAACATTATAATTATTATTGTTATCATTATTGCTATTGTTATTACTATTATTATGATTATTATCATTATTATTATTATTGTTACTGTTGCTGATGGTATTGTTATCATTATCATCGAATCATTCTCCAATTCTCTTTCTTTTACTTTCCTTCTGCCTTACCCTATTCCCTTTTCTCCTCCTTCGCCGCATTACCTTATCCCATTCTCTGCCTAATACCCTCCAAAACCCAGCCAGGAGAAGTGCCATAATCTCTTGATCGTATTTCATGCTAAATTCCTCCTCTTGTGGACCTGTGTGTGGTCTTTCCATCGATAATCTTTATTCTCTCCTTCTCCTCTCGTTCGCAATCTGTATACCTTCTGTGCTGTTCGTTTTTTCTTCTTCTTCTTCTTCGCTTGTGTAATCTTTATTCCCTGGACTGTGCTCTTCGGTACGGAATCTGTATTTCCTTTTCGTTTTTCTTATGTTTCTTTTTTCTCTCTCTCATTCTCTTTTCTCTGTATTCCTCTTCGGTGTTCATTCGGTCTCTCTCTTCTCTCTCTCTCTCTCTCTCTCTCTCTCTCTCTCTCTCTCTCTCTCTCTCTCTCTCTCTCTCCCTCTCTCTCTCTCTCTCTCTCTCTCCGCCCCCCCCCCCCCCTCTCTCTCTCTGTAATCCACATTCCCGTATCCATCTTCTTTAGCTTCACCTTTTCTCCTTCACCTTCGTAATTAGTTTTCCTTCTCCTCTTTTCTATTTTGTATTCTTTCTTTGTTCTCCTTTGGTTCCTCCTTCTCTTCGTCTCATAATTATGTATTCCCTTTTCGTTCTTCCTTAGTTCCTCCTCCGTTTTGCCATTCCCTTCTCTTTCTAAGTATTAACTAACCTCTCTTTTTCTGTTAGCATTATTATTTATTATTATTGCCAATCGTACCATTATTATTGTTATCTATTATTATCATTCTTGTTGTTATTACTATTACTATGGTTCTCTTTATTATTGTTATCTATTATTATGATTATCCTTATTATTGTCATTACTGTTATTATGATTATCATTATTATTGTTATTACTATTTATCATGAGTATCATTATTATTGTTACTGCTATTATTATGATTATCGTTATTATTAATAATATTATCATGATTCTGTTTATCATTGTTATTACTATTATTATATCATTATTATTGTCATTACTTTTATTATGATGATTATTATTATTGCCTCTATCATTATTATTATCTTTATCACCTTTCCCTCTTTACTTTGTAGTGCAGGTTGTTAGTCCCCTTTTTCTCTGCCCTTCATTCTCTCTTTCTCTCCCTTTTCTCCTTCTAAGTAAGTAAATCTCTTTCCACGTAAGTACTCCACCATCCTTTCCCATTCTAAGTAATAAGTATCCATATTTCTCCCCACTTTTCTATCTTAATAGTTAATCCACTTCCTCATCCTTATCTTCTTAGTGGACTCTCTTTTCTCTCTCTCTCCTTTCTCCTCATTCGATTCTTCCCCTTTTCTTCTTCTTTTCTTTCTCCTTCTTCCCTTCTCCCCCTTTCTTTCTCCTTTTCCATCTTCTCTCTCCTTCTCCCCTCTCCTTTCTTTCTCCTTTTCCGTCTTCTTCTCCTCTCCCCCTCTCCTTTCCCTTCCTTCTCCTTTCTCCTTTCTCCTTTCTCTCTCCTTCTCCCCCTCTCCTTTCTCCTTCTCCTTCTTCTCTCCCCTTCTCCCCCTCTCCTTTCTCCTTTTCCTTCTCTCTCCTTCTCCCCCTCTCCTTTCTCCTTTTCCTTCTTCCTTCCTTCTCCCCTTCTCCTTTCTCTTTCCTTCTCCTTCCCCTTCTCCCCCTCTCCTTTCTCCTTTTCCTTCTTCTCTCTCCTTCTCCCCCTTCTCCTTTCTCCTTCTACCCCTCTCCTTTCTCATTTTCCTTCTTCTCTCTCCTTCTCCCCTCTCCTTTCTCCATTCTCATTTTCCTTCTCCTTTCTCCTTCTCCCCTCCCCCTTCTCCTTTCTCCTTCTCCCCTCTCCTTTCTCCTTCTTCCCTCTCCTTTCTCCTTCTCCCCCCACTCCCCCATTCCCTTTCTCCCCCTCTACTTTCTCCCTCTCCCCTTCTTCCTTCCTTTGCTCTCCTTCTTACTATTCTCCCCCCCCCTACGAACCTTCTTACTCCCACTCAAGGTCCACTGATTATCTATGTCTGAAAGTGGCGGAAATTGCTGTCTCTATATATAGAGGTTCGTATACATCTTTAATTGAAGCGTCTTTTCTTTTCAGATTTTATGAGGTGTGTATTTATATTTTAGGATTTTGTATCTCATGTTTTTTTTCTTTCTTCCAAATTTAGGGCGAATATATATGCACACGTACATATATATACACACATACATACATACATACATGCATACATACATAAATACATACATACATACATATATACATCATATATTCATACATACAAACATACATATAGATAGATAGATAGACAGATAGATAGATATATAGATATGCTAACAGCTGTAGGTGTGTATGTGTATTTGTGTGTGTGTGTGTGTGTGTGTGTGTGTGTGGTGTGTGTGTGTGTGTGTGTGTGTGTGTGTTTGTATGTGTGTGTGTGTGTGTGTGTGTTAGTCAGTGAGTGTGTCAGAGGCAGAGACATGAACATAGACCCAAAGGAATTCAACCAAGAAAGAATTAAAAAAAAAAAAAAGAAAAGTAAAAAAAAAAAAAAGATACGGAGAAAAAGGACAAAGGAGAGAAAAAACAGATAAAGAAGAAACGGAAAGAGAGGAAAATAACGAAACCAGCAGAAGAAATAGAGCAAGTAACACGCAGAGCCAGGCAGGAGGTGTCCCCTAATGAGGTTTGGGCAACCCGTAAGTAACATCGTCAGAAAGTCATTCCAGGACAACCAGAAGGTCGAGATTCTCTTCAGAAGCAATTTATAGATCGTCCCTGTGGGTGTCATATCCGGGTCACCGAGGGAGAGGAAGGGGGGAGGGGGAATGGGGTGGGTAGGGGGGGCAGGGTCGAGGGAAAACGTGACTCTAGGATTATTATTATTTTTTTTTTTTTTTTTTTTTTTTTTATCGTATTTGTATTATTATGAAAATGATAATAATGATCAGAAGGAAGTGGGAGGAAGAGAAAGAGAAGTGGAAAAATAACAAAACAATCTTCAATAATGTTGATGATGTTAACAATTATGAGAAAACAGTGATAATTGTTCTTTAGTTTCAGGACATTTTACTTGAGGTGTATTGCGTTATTTACGTTTTGAATTGACAATGTGTTGATATTTGTATGTATTTGTACACAATGAATGTGAGTGCATTTTGTTTGTTTGTTTGTTTGATTGTGTGTCCGTGTACTCATGCGCGCCTGCGTGGATACAGCGGATTCACTCGCACACATGGCTATAATTTTCCACATTTACTAATATATACAATCATGGACGATATTTCTACAAATACATATATACATTACATCATAGCATGAGATCAGATATCACAAAATAAGAACAAATTACATAAATCTCTTTCGCCAGCAGGAAAATTCCTACGCTCTGCTGAGTTTAATATTCAATTGGCAAACCTATATTGTTCTATATGTCTCCCTAGAGTAAGAGAGGCGCAGATACCGTCTGTTTGCTACTTATGACATATTGTATCCGTAGGTTAGGACTCAATCCGTAAGTTTATCGGTTCGACTGAGATTTGGAACGACTGTCATACTGATGGTAAATTGGATTTGGAGAGTTGATATTGCAGGCAGAGAGGGGAAAAGATGGACGAGAGAGAGGGAGGGAGGGACGGGGAGAGGGAGGGAGGAAGGGAGAGAGAGGGAAGAGAGAGAGAGGGAGAGAGAGAGAGAGAGCAGAGAAGAGAAGAGAAGAAGAGAAAGAGAGAAGAAGAGAAGAGAAGAGAAGAGAAGAGAGAGGAAGAGAGATAATGAACCAACTTTACGTATTATTTAATCTACTGTTTTTTTTCAGCTGGCGATAGATATGTATGTGTAAAGAAGTTAGATTAAAATCTTTTTTCCTGGGCGTTCTAAAAGATGGTTTTAGTTTGACACAAAACTTCGCGATTCTGAAAGTTTGTTTATAACTCAGGTATCTTTTTTTTTTTTCTACGGAATTCGTTAGGCTACAAACTCTCAAGAGTTGGTCTAATTGTTTTACTAAAACTGAAAACCGGGATACCTGCTTCGATATTATTCCGTCGAACTTGATCTTATCCGGACACAGTCGTTCGTAAATCTTAGTTATTTCTTCTATCGGTTTCTTAGGAAATGTTTCTCTTAGTTGACCTTTAAAGCTCTAAATCATGACCAACTACTGCGACCTTCGTAACGACCCTACATTGACCATTACCCTCGACGGACCTTCATGAGACCTTATCCGGAAAAGACTCATATTCTCTCTGTTTCTCTCTCTCTGTTTCTGTCTGTCTGTTTCTCTCTCTCTCTCTCTCTCTCTCTCGCTCTCTTTCTCTCCCCTCCTCTCTTCTCTCTCTCTCTTCTTCTTCTCCTGTTTCTCTCTCCCTCTCTCTCTCTGCTTCTCTCTCCATCTGTCTGTCTGTCTGTCTATCTGTCTCTCCCTCTCCCTCCTCCTCTCCCTCTCCCCTCCCTCTCTCTCTCTGTGTTTGCGTTTGTGAGATTGGGTATCTCTGATCCCGTTCCTTTATGGTCGTTGGCAATTTTGATTTGCGTAAA
>NC_051394.1:3816185-3823685 GCF_015228065.2 Penaeus monodon | reverse complement strand
CTAGTCATATTTCCCGCCTCGACATCCGAGAAAATACCGTAACATCTCATAGCACAAACTCTATCGGTCTTTGTTATAAATCGTACCAAGACAACAGCCATTTCTCATAGTTGTTTGTGTCATGCAATCTGCTTTTCCTCGTTACATGGGAGAACTTGCATTTGTTGTTGTTGTTGTTATTACTATTAGTTGTATCGTTGTTGTTCTTGTTATTGTTTTTACTACTGATATTATTATTATTATTATTATTATTATTATCATTATTATTATTATTATTATTATTATTATTATTATTATTATTATTATTATTACTATTGTTTTATTATTATCATTATCACCATCATTATTATTATTGTTATTATCATTATTATTATTATTATTATTATTATTATTATTATTATTATTATTATTATTATTATTATTATTATTATTACTATTATTATCATCATCATCATCATTATCATTATCATTATCATTATCATTATCATTATCATTATCATCATCACCATCATCATCATCATCATCTTCATCATTATTTTTATCATATCCATGGCTATCATTACTATTATCTGTACTATCATCATTACAATTACCATATTATCATGATTATGATTATCGTTATCATCGTCATCATTATCACTATTGTCATCATTATCATTATTGTCATCATTATAATTATCGTTATCATCGTTATCATTGTCATTATTATCATAATCACTGATTATCATTGTCACTGTGATTATCATTATCATTATCATCATTATAATTTTCATTATCATTATCCTTATCACCATCATCACTGTGATTATTTACCATCATCATCATTATAATAGTATATTTATTTAAGCATTTAGGGACGATAGAAGAATGACTAATTGACGTTCAGGAAATTATCTCTGCAATGTCTGGATTATATTTCTTGATTAGTTGATTCTCTTCTCCTCCTTTGGATCTTTCGTATTTTATATAGATAATTATGTAAAAGTTTTAAATTGTTTTAAATTAAATCAGTATCGAGTGTCATTCTTGTCTGTTTGCCTTTTATCTCGAGGAAATGCTAGCGATTGAAATATTTGCAATATCCATTTATTGTCAATGTGCCATTCCTTTCAGCGTGTTAATGATATATTGGGCCTAAGTGATGCCTGTTAAAAATCTGAGAAAAAAAATGTATTAGAAATTAATACATGGCGCTCAGAGAAAGGGGGGGGGGAATATGTCGGTCCCTTTTGATTATGATATGAAAAGGTCATAATTTTTACTGCGTTTAATTTTACTGTGGATTCGGAAGCTCATTGGTCAGATGTTCTCTTCGGTAAATTCATATATCCAGTTTTCATTAAGTCATACGTCTTCCGGGGGATTAGAGTTATGGCAGGTCGGTATTTAATCAGGATATCGGGTGTACCATCGTTAAACATTAAATAATTTCTATGTGGAAGCTGGAAAGTTGGCTTGAGATAAGGACAAGAACGATGAGTTTACCTTATAGTAATTGGCTCGGTTTTGCTATATGTGACGTGACTATGAATCTATATAAAGAATTTCTTGTATATATGGTTACTGACAATTCCCTTCCATCGCTCGAGAAACGAAATTACGTGATCTTATTTTTGTTATATTTTGTAGTTTCCATTTTAGGGAGTCCGATTCAAATAAGCATAACGTGAGCTTTGCTTGACCTGGTTAACACTACACTATTACTTTGCATGAAGTAATTAAAGTGACTCTAATCACAGTAAACATACAGGTAATTAGAAAAAAAAATAGACTACGTTGAAAATAATCAGTTGTCGTGCTATGACTGTTACGAGTATCTCCTTTGCGTGTGCGGTATCCAGGCAGTGCAAAATGTTCATATTCTCGCTAAAAGTTGCGATTAGCTAAAAAAAAAAAAAAAAAAAAAAAAAACTCGAGTTTGCGTGAGTTTAAACTTTCGCCTGGGTGGGCTTTCCTGCCAAAGTGTTTTTTTTTTTTACGCCATTCATTCCCATGCTTCAGGACGCTCTGAATTATTGTGCAAACACTAATTGGTAAAAATAAAAATAAAAAGTGAGATTCAAAATAACAAAACGAAAATTGTTGTTAAAAGCAACAGATCGTGTAAAATAAACAATTACGTGCATATAAATTAGCTAAAAGTATGTTTTACTATACAAACACATTTTAATTTAGCTGTACGTTGGGAGGTTGTGTGTCGTTTACAATACTACGCACAAAAAAATACACAATCGAGACGGAAGTTCGTATAAAAAGGGTTATATTGTAAGGAGGAAGAAATTCCACAACAGCTGGGTCAGGTCAGGGCGGAAACCGAGGTCAGAACGGTGTTTGGGAGGTCAGAGGAGGAGACAAGGGAAGTGAAGGGCTGTGACACGTCCTGATTTGTGGTGAGTGTTTGCTGATTGTGGATCCCTTTAAACATCTCATCTTTATAGGTAAGTAGCCTGCGGTGTGTCACTGATATGCGTATGTGGGTATGTGTATATGTATATGCATATGCATTTATGCTTTATATGTATATGTATATGTATATGTATATGTATATGTATATGTATATGTATATGTATATGCATATGTATATGTATATGTACATGTATAGATAGGTAGATAGATAGATAGATAGATAGATAGATAGATAGATAGATAGATGGATATATTAATAGATAGATAGGTAAATAGATAGATAGATAGATAGATAGATGAATAGGTAGGTAGGTAGGTAGCTAGCTATCTGGCTAGCTAGCTAGATAGATAGATATAGATAGATATAGATAGGTAGATAGATATAGATATAGTTGCGTGTGTGTCTGTGTTTGTGTACACATACGCACACACACACACACACACACACACACACACACACACACACACACACAGAATACCCGCAGGTGAAATAAAAAATTCCTTATAACTCTGTATTCTTATTGTTTTACTATTTACTACTGTTATTACAGCATCTTCTAACCATATTTACTTATGTACAAAAAAAACTATAGATATACGACCTCCATATATCTTTCTGTTGTTATTAATGAGATACGTTTTGTATATTCCGCCGCAATAAACGACAAATCATTTCATTACTGTTATTGAGTTATAAGATTCATAAAAGTCATTTCACAACATGACCTAACTCTACTTCAGGTCATGACCTTTTTGTAGCGAGAGGCGATGGGATCCACGCCCCAACTTCCCTAATTAAGCGGGTAATTAGTGACGTCTCAAGATACATCCTGTAGTTAGCTGAAATCTGTTTAGACCCTTCTGTATCCAATAAGAGTATTGATAATATTAATTGCTATAGGCTATGCAGATGTAATAATAATATTAATGATAATAATAATAATGATAATAATAATAATAATAATAATAATAATAATAATAATAATAATAATTAATAATAATAATAATAATATAATAATAAATAATAATAATAATTATAATAATAATGATAATAATAATGATAATGATAACGATAACCGTAATGATAATTTTAATGATAATGATAATGCGTAATGGTAATGGTAATGGTAATAGTATTTTTAATGGTAATGGTAATGGTAATGGTAAGGAATTGTTATGATAATGTTAATGATAATGATAATGATATTGATAATAATAATGATAATGATAACAACAACAACAACAACAATAATAATAATAATAATAATAATAATAATAATGATAATGATAATGTTGATTTTAATAATAATGATAATGATAATGAAATTGATAATGATAATGATAATGAAATTGATAATGATAATGATGCTTCAATTGACAATGATGATGGTAATAATAATGATAATAATAGTAATAACAGCATAATTAACAAAATTTATTGTGTTTCGTTACAAACCTTTGCTTTTGAGAAATAAAACGGTATTCATCTTCTATATACATTCCATACTTTAGGGGAAACTATGAAAAAAGTCAGGAAACTTACAAAGATATAAATATCCGTAATCCAATCTAGTATTATGACATACTTTACTGTTAGACAGGCATCGCAAAATAACGTTAGTAGATAATGTTTGTCATGAAGGGCCATGCATATTAGGTGTCATGCATCATTTAGCCTTCATAAACATGTTTAATGTTCCAGGATTTTTTCACAGTTATCGCATGGTAGCCACATCAACACCAGAATAGACATATATCATGCAATATCGCGTGATATTATGCTGGTATGCCTCCTAGAACACATTTTTTTTGCAACGAGAGCTTAGAACAGTTGCCAGTGACTTTAAAAGAGGTAGTTTATTCAACTGATATTCCATAGAATTCGCCATTTTTTTAAAAATCTTACGAGTAATGTATATATAATGAAGGAAATAACCTATGATATGCTGGAGAGTCAAGGTGAATTATTTACTTTTACGTTTCAAGGAGAGAGAGAGAGAGAGAGAGAGAGAGAGAGAGAGAGGAGAAGAGAGAGAGAGAGAGAGAGATAGAGAGAGAGAGAGAGAGAGAGAGAGAGAGAGAGAGAGAGAGAGAGAGAGAGAGAGAGAGAGAGAGAGAGAGAGAGAGAGAGGGAGCATGAACACGGAAATGTAGGAGAATGAACGAGAGAGATAGCTAGATAGATAGATGAGTAGATATATGGATAGATAGATAGATAGATAGATAGATAGATAGATAGAGAGAGAGAGAGAGAGAGAGAGAGAGAGAGAGAGAGAGAGAGATCATGAATAAGGGAAGTGTAGGAGAATGAATTTGAACGAAAGAGAGAGAGAGAGAGAGAGAGAGAGAGAGAGGAGAGAGGAATGAGAGATGGGGCGAGAGAGAGAGAGAGAGAGAGAGAGAGAGAGAGAGAGAGAGAGAGAGAGAGAGAGAGAGAGATAGAGAGAGAGAGAGAGATACATAGAGAGATAGATAGGTAAATAGATATCATGAACAAGGGAAGTGTAGGAGAATGAACGACAAAGAGCGAGCGAGAGAGAGAGATACAGAGAGATATAGATAGATACAGATCATGAACAAGGGTAGTGTAGGAAAATGAATGACAAAGAGCGAGAGCAAGAAGAGAATCATATTCATTTGAATTTCTCGATGACATGCAACTCAATGTTTTTTAATTTCCTTGTGATATCTCGTATGGCAATTCCTTCACGCATATCTAAACAATCCTCATTATTCATCGCCTTCATAGCATTAGAAAGAACGGAACGAATTCCTCACACTTTATTCTATTCTTCGTAAACCTAATTTCGTAGTTTAATGTCATTATTCAAAATGTTTTACGTCTTTTAGTGTATAACAAAATATTGGCCTCATCATTTTCAACAAGTGGCATTCGAGCTCAGCGGTTCTGTGATAAATTGTGTACTTTTGTAACATTAAAATACAAAGGACCACATTGGTATCAGTTCCTTTTATAATCACAGCAGTTCTCGCTCTGTTCATCTCCATCATCGTATTCATCATGTTATGTTCATCAAACACTTTAATCATCACTAGGAGGTTATCGTATATCACATTCTTAGCAAATGTCTCGTCAAACTGCCAATTGGCGTTATTCACAAAATACAAAGATAGATTATTGCATGATTAAAATGATTTGCATATTTAGAGGGTCCACACGGCGTGAAAAAAAAGAATGAGAGCGAATGTATGTCACAGAAAACACATTCCAATACATTACAATTTTCATGACTCGCATCGTTAACAATTTGATTTGCTGATATGAATATTGATATTGCAAACAAAGGTATTGATGATCGCAGTGCATATATCGATATTTTTCATGATATGGATAAATAGCAATGCGTTTGTCGGGACTGCAATGGTCAAAATTATTTCAATCAAGCGCGACATTTGATTGAAAACGGCAATAACAGTTTCACTAATAAAGAGGGATAAAGGATGCAAGTATCAACGGTAGCAACACGAGTGATGATATAAATGCAATACATACTTTGCAATAGAAAATGTGTGTAAACTATCCTGAATGTGGCATTGCTTCTCACACATAACTAACTGAAATAGAGGATGTTAAATGAATATATAATAATGATAATAACAACAATAATAATAGTAATAATGATAATAATAATAATAATAATAATAATAATAATAATAATAATAATAATAATAATAATAATAATAACGATAAGAAGAAGAAGAAGAAGGAGAAGAAGAAGAAAGAAAAAGAAGTAAAACAAGATAGATTGCAATTCGAAAAAACGGTGGTGACTTAGGATTAATTCAAGGAAACCACAATTATGTAAGGTTTAATGTTTATGTAATCTGTCATATAAATTCTAATGAACGTGTTATGATGAAAGTCAAAATACGAAATGGTAAATGAAATGCCGGTGAGAATAAAAGATACACAGAAAATTATGAAGGTCATTATAAAAGTTTCACTTTATACATAATACATGTGTATTTTACACTCCTCTATCCACGTGACTTCTCTCTATATCCGTTCCAAATTAAGTAAATCTATGTAGAGAGAACATGAATAACTTATGTTCTGAAATCAACAAACTCACGCGCTGTATTGTACCTTTTACAATACAGGAACGGCAGTTTGTATTACAACAAAAAGTTATACACTCAGTACTATGCACTGAAAACTTTAGCTTTTTCTTATTTAATTGAATTTTTTATTTTTCTTATTGATTTAATTGCAGACATTATGCATAATATGGTATACCAAAGCTTTTTTTTTCATTGGGTGATGATTTACAAGTATAACTTACCTCAACGTCCTGAATATCACGATTACGAAAGTAATAAAAAAAAATACCCCTTTAAAAATAATGATAATGATAATAATAATAATAAAAATAATAATAAAAGATGATAAATAAATAAAAATAAAATCTAGAAACCTTTCTTTGGATTTCAGTTACATAATTACGTAGAAAATTAGATACGATTTCTTTGCCAATAGTTCATCCTAAGAGATGATTCTCTGCACTATCTAGTATAATGAATAATTCGTCAGCAAGAATTACTCATAAGGCATTCATATTCCGAACGATTAGTGCTGCCTGAGTGTGTGTGGAGAGAGAGAGGGAGAGGGAGAGGGAGAGGGAGAGGGGGAGGGAGAGGGAGAGGGAGAGGGGGAGAGGGAGAGAGAGAGGGAAAGAGAGAGATTGAGAGAGAGAGAGAGAGAGAGAGAGAGAGAGAGAGAGAGAGAGAGAGAGTTCTGTTCTGTATTACACACACACACACACACACACACACACACACACACATATATATATATATATATATATATATATATATATATATATATATATATATATATATATATATATATATAGTGATATATATATATATATATATATATATATATATATATATATATATATATATATATATATACATATATGTATATATATATATATATATATATATATATATATAATATATATATATATATATATATATATATAAATATACATATACATATATTTATATATATATATACATATATATATATATATATATATATATATATATATATATATATATATATATATA
>NC_051394.1:3806267-3808585 GCF_015228065.2 Penaeus monodon | reverse complement strand
TATAGAAATATATATATATATAAAAAATTTTTGGAACGTATATAATATAAATATAAGGATTAAATATATAAATAAATTTTATATATAATATATTAAATATAGAATACATAATATAAATAATATATATATATAAAATTATATATATTATATAAAAAAATATATATATAAAATATATATTTTATTAATTAATATTTATATATATATATATTAAAATTTTAAATATATATATATATTTAGATAAATATATATATATATAACACACACACACACCACACACACACACACAAATATTTTATATATAAATATATATATATATATATATATATATATTATATATATAATATTATATATATATAATATGGGTGTTGTTGTGTGGTGGGGGTGTGTGAAAAAACAAGATAGACTCGAATTAGGTAAATTATGTTTTTATGACAGGAAATAAATTTTGATATAGTTTCCCTTCAAATAACTTTTACATTTTCTTTAACTTTCTAAATACAAAAAATGTAATATTGTAAAGGGAAATATATAATCGTACATTTCAGTTTCGGTATTTTTTTGGTATTGGTTGGGAGAATATACACAGTAACATCCACACATACGCAAACAGACATAGATAAAAAAAAAAAAAACACAAATACATATATGGGCACACACAAACTTGTATATATATATATATATTTATAAATGGATAAATGATAATATATAAATAATATAAATAATTAGTATATAAATATATTATAATTATAAATACAATAAATAATATAATATTTTAAAATATAAAATTAATAAATTATAATCTTAATTGATATAGATATTAGATAAAATAATAATATATAGAAAAATTAATATATATATGTATTTGTATAAAAAAAATAAATAAATACCAAATATATAAACATATTATATAAATAATATAAATATATAATAAAAATTATATATAATAATAAATATAAAAATATAATTATATTTTACTACACAATAATCTACTATCTTCTATCTACATCACACTATTATTGTCTATCTATCATCTTTTTCCTAATAAAAATTTTATATATATATATTAATTAATAAGATGAGAAAAAATATTATATAATATTAATAAATAAAAATTTAAAAAAGGGAATATAAACATAAATTTATACATAGAAGATTTAGGGGAAAATTTTAAAATTATAAATATATTATATAATTATATAAAAGGGATTAGAATAGATATTATAATATAATAGATATATATAAAAGATAAAGAATAATAGTATATATATATAGAATAAAAATAGGAATATGTTTTAAAAAAAAAATATAGATAAATATTTTAAATAATTATATAAATTAGATATATAGTTTAATATATATGGGGAAATATACAGTACAAATATAAAATTATATAAAATATGGAAATATATAATATAATAAAAGAAAAAGATCATAATAATATTAAGTATATATATATATATATATCTAAATAATATATAAAGGGATATATAAATATAATAAGAAAATAAATTATATATAATAAAAATTTTATATAAGATTATAATATATAATAGATATATAATATAATAATATATATATATATATATTAGGTAGTATTATATAATTTAATAAATATTGATTGATATAATATAGAAAAATAAAATATAATGATTTTAAAATATATTTTTAATAATAATATTTTATATAATATATATATATTTTTTAAAAAGAAAAATAATGAATTATGTAAAAACCAAAATAATATTAAAATATATTATAATATATATATATAATATATATTATATATTTTATAGAAAATATTTTTAAAACATTTACATAATATAAAATATATATAAAAAATATATATATATATAATATAATATATAAATAATAATATATTATAAATATTTAAAGATAATATAAATATTATATAATAAATATATAGATATATATATATAATTTTTTTGATAAAATGTAATTTAAAATATAAATATAAAATTATAAAATATATATATATATTATTATAAATATATTTATATATTATATATATATGTATAAAATTACATATACATATATAAATATATATATATTATATATATATATATATATATATATTATAATAAAACTATAATGTATATATTTATTATATTTATCTTATACATGATTTTTAGTATATACATGTATTTTAGTATATAAGTTATTACATATATCAAAATCGGGCCGGTGGTTAGAGCATCGGACTCGGGGACGTCACGACGGCAATTGAGTTCAAGGGTTCGAGTCCCGGGCCCGGCGCGTTTTCCCTTTTGGGGCGAGGAACTTCACCTCAATTGCTCCCT
>NC_051394.1:3738767-3746267 GCF_015228065.2 Penaeus monodon | reverse complement strand
GAGTGGAAATTCCTTAAAAAAATAGAAGGGTGATGTTTTTTTTATTTTTTTTTATGCAGCTTAACTTCAGGCATATCAAAGTAAATTTTTTTGGTTGTTTTTTTTAGGTATGTTTTTGTTATGGGTGTTAATTCTTTCGTGTTATTATTCTTATCGTTGGTTTATTAACGTTATCGTTAATGATATCATCATCAATATCCTCATATTTATTATTACCATAATCATCATCTTTATCATTATCATGATGATCATCAAAGTCATCATCATCAGCATGATCGTGATGAATATATATATATATATATATATATATATATATATATATATATATAAAATATATATATGGGGCCGTGGTGGTCGAGCAGTTAGAGCATCGGACTCAAGATTGTCACGGCGGCAATTTGAGTTCGAGGGTTCGAGTCACCGGCCGGCGCGTTGTTCCCTTGGCAAGGAACTTCACCTCGATTGCCCTCCTAGAAAACGACATATCGCCTTGAGAAGTCAAACGCATGTGTCGTAGAAGTCACCGCCGTGGCACAAACCGCGGTTGATTAGGAAGGGCACCCAAATCAGGCAAGGGTGGCACTGCCATATATACCCTCAGTAGTGAATTGAGAGAGGCCTATTCCTGCAGTGGAATGAATGGCTGTTGAAAAAAAAAAAAAAAAAAAAAAAAAAAAAAAAAAAAAAAAAAAAAAAAAAATATATATATATATATATATATATATATATATATTATATATATATATATATTAATATATATATATATATATATATATTATATATGCTGGTCAAGACTGACCTTTTTACAATGATAAGAGTAAAAAAAAATCATGATAACAATAACACAAATAATGCAAATATTGCTAATGGTATTATTATCATTATATGATTATTATTATTATGATGATTGTTATAATTAATATTTTCATTATAATCATTATCATTATCATTATCCTCATCATGTGTCTTTATCTTATCGTTATTTATTTTTATTATCATATATATTTTTATATATATATTATCTATATATATATATATATATATATATATATCTATATATATATATATATATATATATATATATATATATATATATATACTCATTTCTCATTGTTGGTATTTTTGATACCATGATTTTATTATTATTATTATTATTATTATTATTATTATTATTATTATCATTATTATTATTATTATTATTATTATTATTATTATTATCATTATAAAAAAGATTAGTCTTGACAAGCATCATTATTCTCCTCACTAAAAGTTTGCTTTTCTGTGTGCCTATAAATAGAATCTCACACGCCATCTTCGTCTCCCTTTTGACATTGTTAAAAAAGTTAGAGACATTAGCTGCTGCAATTGATCCCAAGTTGCAAGGGAAGTCTCGTCGCCCATGAGTTGAGCAGAAGTTTTATAAGAAGAAGTTTTTGTCTCTGCCACTTGTTTAGTATCGACATCCTTTGAAGTATGTTTGGAGGAAGTTGAAGATGATAACACAATGATTTTGTTTATTATTTTATATTTATCTGGTGAGGTAATGAAATTATTATTATTATTATTGTTATTAATATCATTATTTTTATTATTATTTTTAATATCATTATTATTACTACTACTACTACTACTACTACTACTACTACTACTACTACTACTATTATTATTACTATTATTATTATTATTTCTTTTAAATCGGAGGCAGTGTTATATGGTGACACTGATGATGATAATGAAAATTATGATAATGATGATGATAGTAATCATACACACCATTATTATTAATAAGGAAGACGATAAAGAAGATAATAATGATAATAATATCGATGATAATAACAATGATGATGATAATGACGGTGATGACGATGACGATGATGCTGATGATGATGAGGATGATAATGAAGAGGATTATTACGATGATGATTGATGATGACGCCGACGATGATAATGATAATCATGATGACGACAATGTTAATGACGATCATAATGGTGATGATAATGATAATAATAATAGTTAAACAGTGATAATAATAATAATAAACAATACCAGTGATAATTTCGTTTAGCATCTCTCCTCAATATCCTTGTAGACTCCTTCCCCCCCCCACCCCCGGCGCCGTAGTCTTTGTCATCTTCATCTCGGCGATGTGGTCTCTTTAAGCGCCGGGGGGGGGGGGGGGTCTTGGCAAGGAAGGGGAAAGCTTTGTGTGCCTTCGTCCTCTGTTCTTATTATCATTCTTATCATTATATTTATTTACGTTTCATTTATTTATTCATTATGTTTATTTACATTTCATTTCATTTATTATATTTATTTGCATTTCATTTATTCATGTATTTACTATATTTATTTACATTTCATTTATTTGTATTCTATTTTATTTACATTCATTATTATTATTATCGTTTTTTTGTTTTGTGTTTGAAGAGAGGGAGGGAAAGACAAGGAGAGATAGGGGAGGGGAAAAGGAAGGGGTGGGGGAGTGAGGGAGGAAATGAGGGAGAGGAAAAGGAAGATTTTTATGTTGTTTTGAGTAAAGGGAGAGAGAGAGGGAAGTGAAAGATGAGAAGAGAAGAGGGAGAGAGAAGGAAAAGTGAGGGAGTGAGGACTGGGGGTGGGGAAGGACGGTGGAGAGTAGGGCAGATGAGGGAGGAGGGAGGGGAAGCGAAGGGGGGGGGGAGGGTAGACATATTCATAAATATTGTAGATAAGGAGATAGACACACAAACAAATAGACAAATACATATAAAGAGAAAGATGTAGTGAGGAGGTTGGAAGAGGGAGATAGATAAATAAAGAGATAGATAGAGATAGAGGTAGATAGCCAGAGATAGATAGACAGATAAATAAATCGACAGATAGATAGATAGATATATAGATAGATAGACATATATATAAATAGACAGATAAAGATAGATATATAGAGAGATAGATAGAGAGAGAGAGAGAGAGAGAGAGAGAGAGAGAGAGAGAGAGAGAGAGAGAGAGAGAGAGAGAGAGAGAAGAGAGAGAGAGAGAGAGAAAGAGAGAGAGAGAGAGAGAGAGAGAGAGAGAGAGAGAGAGAGAGAGAGAGAGAGAGTCTTTTAATTCAAATTAGTCTTCCTATCTACACCAGTGAAGATATTAATTAATACAACTTGGTATTCTACGTAACTTGCCATGTATAAACCCATATTTTTATATCCATGACAGAAAAATCATAATAAAATAAATAATTCCTCTTGTGGATAAATAATAACATACAATAATAGGAAGTCAGTGCAAATACACTGCAAAACCTACACAGCCATGATAAATAGACAATAATAAAAACTGTGCCTAAGAACTGACTGCTTCAAATTTCTGTAATATAATGTGGCGAAAATGTTGAATATTCCTTGTATTTACATAAACTTTATCGATGTAGCCTGACACCAATTTCATTTTACGCCCGCACCTCATATTTCGGACAAAACACTAACGCAGGTTCTATATTTACGTATATATAAAGCCTTAGATCCAGATACTTAGGATGAATAGAAATTCTTAATGCCTATTTGCTGAGGAATTAAGGCTGTATTGACAACAAGCATCGTCTAGAAACCCTTACATTGAAGTATAACGTTTTTTGTAATTTTGAACCATTTTCCTTTTTTGCAGGAATCTTGACTTATTCATTATTAAAAAGCATACAATTTCTCTTTCTTTCTTTTCCTTTGTTCCTATTATCATATCTACTTGTTTTCTTTAAAGGAAACGAGGCAAATCTGAACAATATCTTCTCCTAGACACACGAAAGAGACTCAGGAATTTTCTTGCTATGTCTCGGATTCTGATCAAAACGTTTGTTATATATCCAATAAAGCAATTCTGTGCTACACTTTTAGCATCTATTTCCCAGTGTGTAAAAGTTAAAGTATTTGTTTTCGTGATGACAATATTCATAAAAGAATGCGAACAAGTGTATCAAGATCAGCTTTCAATTAAAGTATTACCTTCTAACTGTCTTTTTTTTCACTCACGCTATGACAAATCCATAAAAGAACTTTGAATTACATATACTGATCTTGCGACGCGTTGGTTTCCTTCACATGAATAATATAGAATGCTACTGGGTTTCTGCGCCAGGGTTCCTCTTGGAGCTGGCCATTCACTCGGCAAGGCGGGATGGCGAGCATGGTAGATATCCAGGGCCTTTCAAGCCGAGGATTAAAGATTCATATCCGTAACTCATGCAGTATGCATCCCCTCCCTTGCTACACTACAGAACCATATATCCACGAAGAGAGTCACTGTATATATGTATTGTATATGTACACACACACACACACGCACACACATCTATCTCTCTATCTACTTATCTCTCTCTCTATATATATATGTGTGTGTGTGTGTGTACACACACACACACACACACACACACACACACAAATATATAATATATACTAGATATATATCATATGATCTATACTATATATATTATATATATTTCATACTATATACATATATATTGTGTTTGATAGTATACATATGTATTATTATATTAATATCATATATATATATATATATACTATATATATATATATATATATATATATATATATATATATATATATATATATATATATATATATATATATATATATGTATATACATGTTTATATATACATATACATATATTTGAGTATATATGTATATGTTTATATGTACATATATATGTATTTAAATACATGTATTCATATATGCATATATACATGTTTAGATATACACATATTTTTCTTTTTTAACGGTAGGTTCATGTCTGAGCCGCCGTGGTCACAGCATGATACTTAATTGTAGTTTTCATGTTGTGATGCTCTTGGAGTGAGTACGTGGTAGGGTCCCTTGCTCCTTTCCACGTAATATACACATGTATGTATTAAAAAATATATATATGTATATATATTATATATATTATATATAAATATATACATATACATATATACATACATACATATATATATATATATATATATATATATATATATATATATATTATATTATTATATTATATATATTGTTATATATATATATATATATATATATATATATATATATATTATATATATATATTAGTTTATATATATATATATATAATATATATATATATATATATATATATATATATATATATATTATATAATATATATATTATTATATATATATATATTTTAATATATATATATATATATATATATTATATTATATATATATATATATATATTATATCTATATATATATATATATATATATATATATATATATATCCATCTCCAGCAGACTTCAACCCTCGGTGGTAGAGGTCACTACAGTCGATGAGCGTATGATAGCATAGAGATTGAAGCTTACGTATGGCTTCATGTCTCTTATTGCTGCGTACGCTCCTACTGATGTATATAAACTTGATGTGAAAGAGATGTCTTACGTCAAACTTGAATCTGTGACAGACAGCTGTCCTCGGCGAGATATTCGTATTGTTCTGAATGACTTCAGTACGGTATCTGGCTGCGACCGAGCTGGCTATGAGATGTTTGTCAGTCCTCATGGCTCAGGAGCTGATCCTGACAATGAGAATATCCTCCTTTTCCTGGATTTTGTTAGGTCCCAGAAACTGAGGATTTCTGGCTCCTGGTATCAGCGTTCTGGCCCGCATCGTTGAACTAGTTACAGCGATACGGGTAATGTGGCCAAGGAGGTCGACCACAACCTCG
This sequence comes from Penaeus monodon, assembly GCF_015228065.2. Lineage (NCBI taxonomy): Eukaryota > Metazoa > Arthropoda > Malacostraca > Decapoda > Penaeidae > Penaeus > Penaeus monodon. The sequence goes on along the minus strand of NC_051394.1, from coordinate 3,740,537 downwards.
TTAACACTCGCTGGAGGATCCTCCAGAGCTGCAGGGTGTATCGGAGCGCCGGTTCTGTGAAACTGATCATAGCTTAGTTGTTGCTACTCTCTGGGTCCACTTCAGAACCCCCGGTCACCCCAGTGAATACCTTAGGGTGTTTCATGTGGACAGACTGAGGGAGGGGGGGGTGCCCGGGGGGTTGCTGAATCTATCTCTAATCGTTTCACAGCACTCAGGGTCCTGACGGACCCTGTTCTTCTGTGGGACATCTTCAAGCATGAAACGCTCGATGCAGCTCAGAAATCGATTAGTGAATGCGCAAGAGCAAGACAGAATTTCATCTCGCAGGAGACACTGGAAGCCACAGATGCTTGTGCGGTTCGACTGTAAGGGGATCGCAACTTGCATTGCTCCCTGGTGCACAGGACTAGATCACTGCTGAGAAGAGACAAGGAACAATTTATCAGGAATCTTGCAAAGGAGGTCGAAAGCCATTTCCTAGTAAATGACCATCACCCTGCCTACCAATCCCTGAGAAAGCTGAATTCTAAGCCCTCCTCACAGATGACTGCAGTCCGCTCAGCAAGGGGTCAGACAATCCTGTTGGGGTGTGAGTGTGTTGGGCTGAGTATTTGAACAATTTTACCAGATTGATCCACCAGCAATTAAATTGGATGCGGGTAGTGTCGAGATTCCTTTGCCATACCCACCCATCAGTGAGAGTCCACCCTCCCTGACTGAAGTCAGAGGGTGCTGCAGCTGAAGTGGGTAGCAGCGGGTATCTGCGGCATTCCAGCTAAACTGTTAAAGGCTGGTGGAAAACCTAGGGCTTGCATGCTGTCCTGTCTGCATCTGCAGACTGTACATCCTCCACTGCTGAGGGTTGTCACCTCTCTGGAAGGAAGAGCGTGCCCTATCAGTCACGAGGCATTACACGACTGAGTATGAGAAAGCAGGTTCTCGTTCCATCCTCATTTCAGAGACACGCTGAGGGCACAAGGCTAAGCAGTCGGATTCACTCCTGGTAGTCACATAGACTGTAACCCTGATTGCTTTCATCCTGTAGAGCGCCATCAGTGAGATTCGACGTGGGCTGTCTGCAGCTTACATCGACCTCAAGAATGTGTTTGATACTGTGCATCGCAATCCCTTCGGAGACATCCTGAGCTAAGAGGAATCCCAGAAAGGATTGTTGGATAATCAGCAAGTAGTACTGTACTGGTTCATGTTTTGACCGCGTGGTCCAGCATGATATCAATGTGTTTTCATGTGATGCTCTTGGAGGATCCGATTTGACGAGAGGCCGGTGTTACCTTAATAGCAAGTATACTGGTACTGAAAGTGCTGTAAAGTGATGTGGGGGGGCCTGTCGAGTTTCTTCCCTGTTAGTCAGGAGTGAGACAAGGCTGTGTTCTAGCACAAACACTTTTCATCACTTACATGGACTGGATACTGCTGTCCAAAGTCACTGTGGGGCAAGTCTGGGCAATATCAAGGTTACAGGCCTTGAATTTGCTGATGACGTTGCTATTCTGTCTGAATCACTGGAAACCCTAGTGGTGGCTCTTAATGCATTTAGCAATGAAGTGAACCCCCTGGGGCTAGACGTCCCCTGGACCAAAACCAAGATCCAGTCCTTTGGGAGCCTGCTAGGAAATCCTGTTCAATCAGTACGTGCTTGCGGAGAGAACATCGAGGTCACAGAGAGCTTTATATACCTCGGTAATGCAATTCATGATTGTCAGACCAGGAAGTCAATAGACGGATTGGTCTGGCAGCAGGGGTCAT
>NC_051394.1:3713054-3716348 GCF_015228065.2 Penaeus monodon | reverse complement strand
TCTTCTTTTTTGTTCCGTTATATATATATGAGAGCTATCAAAACTTCAACATTTTTTTTTTTACTCCAAAGGGAACGTGTCTAGAAACTTTTGAAATGGGTCATGTATGTCTCTGGCATGAGTTCTGGTCGGGACAAGTGAGCGTTTCCTGCGTTGAATAAAACTTTTCTCTCTCCCTCACATGCACACTCTTACGTACAAGCATTTCATTCACATGCATACATAGGCATATAAATATATGTGTGTGTCTTTAGTGTGTGTGTTTGTGTATGTGTGTGTGTGTGTGTGTGTGTTTACGTGTGTGTGTGTGTCTGTGTGTGTGTGTGTATAGATAAATAACAACTCCCTTGACCAGGACTGGAATCTCTGCCACTCCGGGTATAACCCAGATTAAGTACAGACTAACACAGTTAGTTTGGTGAGAGTATTTAATCCTGATAAATTTAATCCTACAGTTAGATTAGCATGAGTATTTAATCCTGATGAAGCTAATCCTAATCCTATTTTACATTTGGAGGATTTTCTGATGACTTTAGATAATAATGCGTGTGGAATTATTATTTTGTTAAACTTGTCAAACTGTATCGCAATATCTTATTACAATCCGTTTCATTAGCAATTCATTAGCAATTCAATTAATGATATGTATTTTGAAAATGTACATAGTTATAAGTTCACAGTATACAATAATGATAATGATAATAATAATAATAATAATAGTAATAATAACAACAATGATAATAATGATAATAATAATAACTAATAATAATAATAATAATAATAATTATTATTATTATTATTATTATTATTATTATTATTATTATTATTATTGTTATTATTGCTGTTATTATTATTATTATTATTATTATTATTATTATTATTATTATTATTATTATTATTATTATTATTATTATTATTATTATTATTATTACTATTATTGTTATTATTGCTGTTATTATTATTATTATTATTATCATTATTATTATTATTATTGTTATTATATATTATTATTAATATTATTATCATCACCATCTTATTACCATTATTATTATTGTTGCTGTTATTATTATTATTATTATTATTATTATTATTACTATTATTATTATTAATATTATTATTATTATTATATTATTTACTATTACTATTATTATTAGTAGTAGTATTATGATTATTATTATTATTGTTATTATTATCATTATTATTATTATTATAATTATTATTATTATTATTATCATTATTTTATTTTTATTGTTATCATTATTGTTGTCATTATTAAATTTATATTTCAGCACTATTATCGTTATTGTTATCATTACTACTGTTATTAGTATTGTTATTGTTATCATAATCATCACTAATATCATTATTGCTATTATCATTATGATCATCATATCATTATTGTCATACTTGTTATGTTTATGATATTATTTGTAATTACCTTTATCATTACTTTTATATAATTTTTCGCATATAATTATTGTTATGATGGCCACAATTTGTTTTATCCTTATTATAGCTATAATTGATATCGTCTTTGTTATTGTTATTATTACTGTAGCACTTGCTTGTAAAAAGCTAAAAAAAAAAATAATAATAATAATAATAAAAAAATAGAATAAAATAAAATAAAAATAAGTATGTTACCCATTCCCTAAGTGTCTCGTTTTAGTATACAACATACAGTGAAATTTGAAATATGATGGTCTGTACAACCTGTCTGAACATTTCTTTTTTTTTCTTAAGTTTCCCCTGAGGCCACCTGCTCCACAAATTGGATATTCAGTTGTGGAGCTCAGAGCAATTTTGGGGAAATGCAGTTTGCTGAGGGGATTACCTGAAGAATCCAGGTAAATACATCGATCCTAAGATTCTCCTTTTTTTAATCTATTATTTTCTCTCGCAAGATAAGAATTCGTGGAGTTCAAGAACCGTGAGTGAATTCAAGAATGGATGGCAGTCTGAGCCGTATTTATTTCTGAAAGATGAAAAAGTAAAGGAAATTAGATTAGTTTTTAAAGATGATCTTTGTCTGTCTGTCTGTCTGTATGTATGTATATGTTGTATATTCTATATGTCTTCTTTCTTCGTATGTTTTATGAATGTCTATATGTCTGTCTGTCTGTTTTTGTTTTGTTCTCTCTCTCTCTCCTCTCTCTTGCGTTTCTCTCTCTCTCTCTCTCTCTCTCTCTCTCTCTCTCTCTCTCTCTCTCTCTCTCTCTCTCTCTCTCTCTCTCTTTCTCTCTATATATGTCTGTCTGTCTGTATGTATGTTTGTATGAATGTCTATATGTCTGTTTGTCTGTCTGTATCTCTCTCTGTCTCTCTCTCTATCAATATTCTTTTTACTATTGTTATTATATTATTATTACTACTATTGTTATTGTTATCATCATTATCATTATATCATTATCATTATAAATGTTATCCTTATTATTATCATCATTGCTGATATTATTATTATTATCATTATCGTCTTTGTTGTTATTATCGTTACTATTATCATTATTATCATAATTTTTATTGTTGTTATTATTATCATTATTGTTTTTATTATTACTAACATTATTAGTATTAGTGTTATCATTATTACTATAAATAAAAAGAAAAGGGAAGATGTACGGAAAATTCAATACTGAAAAAATCAATGAAACAGTGATATCAGGTACAGCTGAAAACATTTAAAAGGGGAACTCGGTTAGGGAATCAATTGTATGAAATAAAAAAACCAAGGGGGAAGTAACATACAAAAAGAATAAATCATAAGAATAGGGGAGGCTTTTACAGGGTTATAAAAACTCAAAGAACACCGGGGGATAAAGCGAATGTGGTAACTAAGACTCCCAAATATCAAAACAAAGAAATAAAAAGAGCGCTTAAAGGGAAAGAGGGAAAAACCCTGGGAAGATGGAATTAGTATAGCCCTTATAATAATGGGGGAAATTGCAACGTAAAACTACCCAAATTTTTTTTAGCAAATCCCTTTTATAAACGGGAAAACTCCGAAAGCCGAAAAGCAACAATTATTTGATACAAAAAAAAAGGGGAAAAAAAGGGTTTTAAAGAACTACCGCCAAAAACCTCCTTTCAGCATTTAAAAATTTTCCCAAAAAAATCTCAAAACTCGCATCTCTGACCGTCTGGATTCTAACCCCTAGGAAAAAGCAGGTTTTAAATGGATTCTCAACAATAGACCCACCCCAACGCTCACCCAAAATAAAGGAAAAAAAAACGAATATAGGAAACCACTGTGTATGGCATTCACGATTACAAAAGGGAAATTCGACTCTATAAACA
>NC_051394.1:3688054-3695554 GCF_015228065.2 Penaeus monodon | reverse complement strand
TAACACTGCATTTGTCTAACTCGGTGAAACAAACACACCCTCTGTTGATTAAGTGGCCAAGCACGACGTAGACAGTGAGAGGGAACGAGGAGTGGGTGGGGGTAGGAGTGGGGGGAGTGACTGTTGAATGGGGAGTAACAGCGGCCTGGAGGGGGGTGGGGGTAATAGTGGCATGGGGGTAATAACAGCATTGGGGGGGGGGGAAATCAGCGGCATGTGTGGGGGGTGGGGGTGGAGTAACAGCAGCATGGGTGGAGGAGTAACAGTGGCAGGGGGGAGGGGGGATTAACAGTAGGAAAACGGAATATTAGCCACAGGAGAAGGGGGAGAGTAACAGCAAGGGATATGGAGTAACAGTACATAAGGAGAATAGTAACAACAGGAAGGGAGATCGTAACAGTAAGGGAGGAAGTTCTAGGTAAAAGTGATAGCAACAGAGGAAGAATGGCAACGGGAAAGGAAAGAGTGATAACAGTAGTGTAGGAAGGGATAGGAATCGTAAGAAAACAAAGAAACAGTAACAGTAAAAGGGGAGGGAGAGTGAGAACAGGGAATAAAGAGAGAAGGGATAATAATAGTAAAAAAAGAGAGAAAAAAAGAAAAAAAAACAGTAATAGTAAAAGGGAGGAAGAGCAAGAAAAAGGAAAAAGGGGATAATAAAAGCAGGTAGAAGTTAGCAAACAATAAAGATGGAAGGAGCCACAGTAGTACAGAAACGCAAGCAATCTGCATAGTAAAACAACTCCTGTGCTTTATGACTTCGCTCGACCACACCGCAGACTCGCTCTTTGCAATTTGTCTGAAATATCTCATGTGTGGCACGCGATGTTGGAATAGCGAAATGTGTTGCAGAATTTAGATAGGAAAGTCATGTTATTCGATACGAGAAATCTGTTGAACAGCGATCCAAACAATGAATGTTGAAAGTGTAGGAATGCGATGAAAAGTAGTTTGTGTGTACATACAAACGGACTTTGACATTTGTCTTTCCACTAAATACATCAATGTTTAACAAAACTAAACGAAAACAATGCACCTTTTTATAAAACACTTCATCTACCTTGACGCTTTGTTATGCAACGATCCCCACCCTTATCGTAACATCTCATCCCATTTCAAAAAAATCATCATTGTTATCTCACTTCTAGGGCACGAAAAGATAAAATGCTAATGTGGCACTCGGGTGAAAACTCCATCAGGCCCGAGTGCCATGCTTTCCCGTGGCCCTCCTTGAGATTCGCCCTCGTGAGGAGAAGGGCGAGGGAGCCATCTCCTTCGCTCGTACGAAATTTATGGGGTCTGCTGATGACAAGACGGGCCCGATGATATTACGTTTATAACCGAGGCTGATGAGACTGTCCTATTATCTGATGCCGTTCTCTTATGGGGAGATTTTTTTTTTCTCCTGCTCTCTTTCCCTCTCTCTCTCTCTCTTCTGTGTGTGTGCGTGCGTGTGTCTCTCTCTCTCTCTGTCTCTGTCTGTCTTTTCTTTTCTTTCTTTTTGGATTTATCTTCTCTCTTCGAATTTCGTTTTTTTCTATCTTTTTGTCTTTGGACATCGTTTTGCCTTTTCGAATCGATTTTCTGCCTTACACTAGTTTCTATTTTACTTTTTTTCCAAACGCCGATTCCCAGTTTTTGTTTATAATTTGAAATAAAAAAAAATAAAACTCGTTTTCGATTTGCTTTTCTCTTCCGTTTTTTTTTTTTTTTTACATTCCTATTTCTCTCTTTTCGAACTTTAACCTCCGTTTTCTTTATCGAACCTTGCATGTGAACAGTGAGGGTAAACTATGATAGCAAAACTTCCTTCCACAACAAATGTTTATGACCCGAGACGCCGCCCCTGCTTCACCTCAGGGCTTCCAGACTGAGGAAACATGCTTCTGAAGTTTCTCCTGGCTATCTCTCGGGAGAAGTTTATTGTTCCAACTTTTGTGTGAAGTGACAAACTTTGTCATTAACATGTAACAGACTCGCAGCTCCTTCCTAAATCTTTACTAATTACGTCTGTGTATGTCGGGACACAATAACAGCGAGGCAGCTGGGTGAAACGTTAACAAAATAAAAGAGAAGAGTTATGCGCTCCTATAACCATGTTTATGTTCAAGAAGCAGACGTTCAGTCACCTATAAACGTGTTCTTTAATACGATACACAAACAAATGTCCAAATATACAAACGCGCAATAACATACTTGTCTATTTAGATGTATACACATACATTCGAACATCCCGTCTGCATATATATTCTCACATATACAAATCTTTATAGAACAACACAAGACTTCAACTGTCGTTACTTCACTATATAAACAAAACTCCTTTACCGATTTCGTTCAGATGACTCACACAAAGACCTCAAAAAAGGACTCTATTACGTTGTCATAATAACACGAATCCCCATTCATTACCTACGACGCCCTTACCTGCATGACAAGGTAACGTAGCATAGCCCTTGTTACTGCACCTTTAACGCATGAACCGCAGGATGACGCAATACCGAGGCAGTGTAGCATCCTCGGCCGTCGGAGCATTGGGTTTACGGCCTTGTTCTGCAGAGAGAGGGGGGGAGGGAGAGAGAGAGAGAGAGAGAGAGAGAGAGAGAGAGAGAGAGAGAGAGAGAGAGAGAGAGAGAGAGAGAGAGAGAGAGAAAGAGAGACAGACAGAGACAGAGAGAGAAAAAGACTGACACAGGCTGACTGACTGACTGACTGAACAGAGACAGATAGACAGACAGAGAGGCAGACAGGCAGACAGACAAACAGGCAGGCAGACAAATAAAACAGGCAGACAGACAGACAGACAGACAGTCAGTCAGTCATTTAGTCAGTCAGACAGACAGCGGCATGGGTAGGGGAATAACAGCGGCAAGAGGGGGGTGGGGGGAAACAGCAGCATGGGTGGGGATTACAGACAGGCAGACAGACAAACAGACAGACAGACAGACAAACAAACAAACAGGCAGACAGACAGACATTCAGTCAGTCAGTCAGTCAGTCAGTCAGACAGACAGACAGACAGACAAATAGGCAGACAGACAGGCAGAAGGAGAATCTGTGGAATTTATCTAAAACAAGATGACAAAGGGAAGAAAGGTGCTGATAATGTTACTGATATTTGATAACAGCGATCTCGGGTAATGGTGATGATAATATTAATAAAATATTGATGTTTATTAGAGGATATCATTAAGGGTGATGTAATGATAGTGATAGATAAGGGAAAGACAGTATAATCATAATGATTTTGATAGTGAGGAAAAAAGGTATTGCATATTTTGATAGTTTAAAGATAAAAAAAACAGTTATATTGAAGATGTTGAAAGCAAAAGCAAATATAATAATTATGATTTTGATAGTAAAAGCAAAAATCATAATGAAGTTGATGATAATAATGATTACACCACCACCAACAACAACAACAAAAAACAGCGGCTGTAGCAACAAAGAAAACAGAATTTAATAAGGAAAAAAAAGAAAAGAAAAAAGAATCAATGAAAACAATGATAATGAATGAAAAATAAATGAAACAAATAAAAATATAATATTTCACTGCAGTACAATTTTTTAAAAATAACATTATAACATCTACGTCAACATTGGTTATCTTTATATCGATTATCGTCATAGATGACATGATTTCTTATCTGCGTCGCTATCATTATTATCATTGCTTCCACTATTGCAAAAATATCTAAATACCTGGAACAACGCAAATCTAGGAAAGAAAAATATGATGCGAGATTTATGACATTGCCAATAGAGGATTTCTTGCACATCTGGTCGATTCCCTATCTCTGTCTCTCGGTCTTTCTCGTTTTCTCTTGTTTCTGTCTCTCTCTGTCTCTGCCTGTCTTTTAGTAGGTATGTTTGTCTGTTATAGCAGGTATTTTGTTTGTTTGTCGGTCTCTCTCTCTCTCTCTCTCTCTCTCTCTCTCTCTCTCTCTCTCTCTCTCTCTCTCTTCTCTCTCTCCTCTCTTTATTATATTTTCTATTTTATTTCTCTCTCTCTTCTCTCTATCGTCCTCTCCTCTGTCTCGTGTATTGTCTCTCTCTTCTCTCTTCCCCTCTCTCTCTCTCTCTCTCTCTCTCTCTCTCATCTCTCCTCTCTCTCTCTCTTTTCCTCTCTCTCTCACTATCTATCTATCTCTATCTATTTCAAGGTCTTTTTCGTTTCCTCTTGTTCTCTTTCTGTCTCTCTATGTCTATGTCTCTCTGTCCGTGTATTTGTTCGTCTGTTTGTCTGTCAGTTTCTCTCTCTCTCTCTCACTCTCTCTCTCTCTCTCTCTCTCACTCTCTCTCTCTCTCTCTCTCCCCTCTCTCTTTCTCTCTCTCCTTCTCTCCCCTCCTCTCTCTCTCTCTTCTCCTCCTTCCCCCTCCCTCCCCCTCTCCTGCTCTCTCCCCTCCTGTCTATTACTATCTTCTATTCTTATCTATCTATCTACACAAAAACCCCACAACACTCACCTCCCCCCCCTTCCACCCCTTCCTCTCCCCCTCCCCCTCCCTCTCCCTTCTTAAACTCACACAAAAACAAAAACAAAAACCCATACCCAACAATAGTGAAAAGGGAAACGTCCGGTCTGTTAAAACGGAACGAAACCCAACCCAGTATATTTTTATTTGGACATGCTTATACATACATCTCTTGTTATAGCTTGCACATTTCTCAGACAGATCGATAGATAGACATATACCAGCTAATAGACAGATGTTTATCTATTAATTATTACTTATTATAATTATTAATTTTTATTGAAGGAGAATATTTTGTGTTTCATCTCTAACTCTCTTTCTCTCTTATAGGAGTACCCATATGAGAAAAAAATCAATTGTAATATCTCCCTATTCGCAAACTTGCAAAGTCTACGAAACTTTCCAAAACTAATAATATAAAAGTATTGCACGAACTTAAAGCGCCTTGAGATCGCAAGACAGTATTGGGAATATTGTGGATTAAGATTTTCTCTTCCTGTTCATAATTCTATAATATCTTCTATGTAGTTTGTGTATTTAGATTCCTGTTGATTAAAACAAAAACAAAAAAGAAAAAGTATTATTTATTTTTGTGACAGATTTGATTTTTTTTTTTACACTCTTATATAACAAGAATTATGAAGTGGTCTCGGTGAGTTTGGTAAAATTAGTGTTGTAAATATTAAGTTGTAGAAAGTAATGTACCTATATGATATTCAAACTTTGTTCTAGTAAAGGATTAATAGGATTTACATTCTTTCATAATCCATACAACTGGCCCAATTTTCTTGAAAAGATAGACAATTTGATACATGCTTTTATGATAGATTGATATAAAATGAAATGCTTATAATTCTCTTAGAATAAGAGAGATATAAGAAATAGTCATCTGCAGCTCCTGAAATGATATGAATAGCGTTTTTAAAATTTAAATGTTAGTACTAGTGGTTTTTTTTAAATGCCCTGGAAATTTTTCATTTTTTTTATGACATTTTTCGGTTTCCCCCGAACAAATTTCATGTTTGTTATTCTTCCAAATGAAGATTCATTACAATATATATATATAATATTATATATATATAATATATATAATATATATATATAAAAGTGTGTGTGTGTGTGCATGTGTGTTTAATTAATATTGTGTGTTTTTGGTGTTTGTGTGTGTGTTGTGGTGTGTGTGTGGTGTGTGTGTTGTGTGCGTGTGTGTACGCCCCCCCCCCCCACACAAAAAACACTTCATATATACTTTTTGGGTGTGTTTTGGGGGCGTACACACGCCGCGCACGCACACAACAACACAAATATATATATATATATATATATATATAATATATATATATATATATATATAATTATATATATAAAAATTAATATATTATGTTACAACACACACAAACACACTCTATATACTGTGTGTTTGTGTGTTGTGTTTTTTGTGTTTGTGTTGGTGGGGGGTGTGTTAAATAATAATTTACCATTATCGAATCAGCATCTGTGACGAGGAATTACGCTATCACCTCCGCGGCCAGACTGTGAGTTCTATCCAATAACCTTATGGGTTTGGTGGGCGTTACCGAAGTTCTTTAAAAGAAAACCAAATATCATTTTCGTTAATGCTACTGAAATTCTTTATATTTTATCTAGAACACTGGGAGAGTTGAGATAATGAGGCGAAAGAAGGAAAAAAAGATGAAACTTTAATCCTTTTTTTTTTATTTGCCAAAAGCTTTTTTTTTCTAGCGGGTTTGTTTATGGACTGTAAAGTGAACACTTTGGCACGAACATGTTAAAATTTTATTCTCTCCATGTGAAAGAAAAAGGAAATTGCGTGTAATTAAAAAAATATTCAATTTTATAATGTGGGGTTTTAAATTTTATTATAAAACTAATATAATTTAAAACTATTAGTATTTGTAAAGGTCATAGTAAAAATCGCAATAATGATGGTATTGATAATGATCATCTAAAAAGGATAATGATTATCATAATACTAACGATAATAATAATAATGTATATAATAATGATACCAGTGATGATGATGACGATAATTATGACGATGATGATGATGATGATGATTATACTGATAAAGATAAGAATAATCAAGATAAAAGCATAAAATGATAACATCAACATAATTATAATAATGATTATGATAGAAATGATAATAATAAGGATGGTGATAATAAGGATAACAAAGATATCATTAATAACTCTAATTACCATTAAATTATCATTACTTTTACTGTAATGCAGTGATTATTTTTATAATCATTAAGCTCATTATCCTAAGCACTATCATTTTCATTATCATTATCATCATAGGTATTATTTTCATCCCTATGATAAAGGTTGGGATATACACTCTCCAATTTATATAGGCTAACATAATTCCCCGAAGGAAACCAATGTAATTAAAACACTCCTTGCTAGTTTAATTGCAGGAAATTTTGTTGTAGTTTTCGCTAATTAGTTTCTCCGGCTGAGCGAGTACCTTTTTTTTTGTACATGAAACTAAGACGAGAAATTTTGTGGTTCACTTTAGTACAGGGATATTTCGAATAAAGATTTTTAGGTACAGAAATTGAAGCTTTTGTTGACATGGGTATAGGCATATGTTTTTTTTTTTTGCTGTGTAATTTTTCCTCTCTCTCTTTTATTCTATTCTATTTTATTTTATTTTATTTGTCATTTTTTGTAAAGGCGAAAAAATAGCAGGGACAAAATAGGGAATTTTGGGTAATGGAATGATATGTAATAAGTGGTATTTACAGGAGAGTCTTCATTTTATTGTGTAGCAAGAGTGTGGGACTGGGTGTGTGAACCGAAATCTGGAAAATTATCACCGTTAAAACTCATTTGAAAGAAACTTAAGAAGTTGAGAGAGAGAGAGAGAGAGAGAGAGAGAGAGAGAGAGAGAGAGGGGAGAGAGAGAAGAGAGGAGAGAGAAGGAGAGAAATAGAGTAGATAGAGAAAGAGAGAGTGAGGGGTGTGTGTGGGTGTGTGGGGGTGTGTGGGTGTGGG
>NC_051394.1:3661074-3663574 GCF_015228065.2 Penaeus monodon | reverse complement strand
CAGGTAAACTCATACCTTCCCCCTAACAAGCTTCCTTATTAGTCTTATTACTCTCGTTGAATAAATTTCTTAATGTCTTCGTTGTACTTCGTTTAGTTATCATGTTGTTTGTTTTTTATTAACGCTTTTTAAAAATTAAAATATTTAGGGGTAAAGGATGTTTTTTTTTTTTTTTTCAGAGGAAAATAAAAGCTTTTTTTAAACTATTATTATGAAGCATGTATGTATGTCATATTTATAAGAGAATGATATGGTATTTCTAGCAATGGGTTTTAAAATTTTTTTTTTATCATTTCACTTCGTAGCTATGTATTATATTGAGTTCTCCTTACTCCTTTTATATTTACTCTAGATATTTGCATCGGTTCAATTCAATATCTGTCCATATATCTTTCGATGTATTTATTCACACACACACACACACACGCACACACACACACACACACCACACCAAAACACACACCACACACACACTACACACACACAACACACCACATACCCCTCAAACCACACACACCCACACCACACACACACACACACCACACAAACACCACACACACACCCCCCCCACCCCCACACACACCACCACCACACACGCACACCAACACTACCTACCATATCAACACACACCCACCAAATATATATATATATTATTATTATTATATTATATATAAAATATATATTGTGTGTGTGTGGGTGTGTGTGTGTGGTGTTGTGTGTGTTGTGTGTGTCCCCTCTCCTCTTCTCTTCTCCTCTCCTTTCCTTCCCTCCTCTCTCCCCTTTTTCCCCTTCTCTCTCAAAATCCCTCTCTCTCTCTCTCTCTCCGCTCTCTTCTCCCCTCGCTATCTATCTTCTATCAACTATTTTCTACCAAACCCCTCTGTCCATCTCCTTTTTTCTACAAAACCCCACTTCCCTATGGCTTATTACTTTATCATTATGATTTCGTGACGGGGGCCCCATGGCTCTCCACGCTCGTTTCGATCCTGCCGGGGGCTCTGACGACCTCCCGGGAGGGGTCGGCCATCCTTTGCTCCTCATGGGAGTCTATCGATCTGCCCCAAACCAGACTCCTAGGTCCATCCCACAGGCCTCCTCCCCCCAGGGGTGTCTCGAACAGAAACAAACTGGTGGGCAGGATCGTCCTGTGGGAAGCGAGCCACATGCCCGAATAGCCTAAATTGGCAATCGCGGATTGTGCAATTAACAGGTCCTGTACTAGTCTCGCAGTGTAACCGTGATACATGGTCCTGGCAACTGCCTTAAACACACATAGCTTGGTCTTCCTGCATTAGTACTGGTATCTCGAAATATTCCTGTCAAGAGAGCTTATGACCCTTGTTGTCAGGCCAGTCATTCTACTGACATCCTGGTCTGACAACCCAGAGTCGTGAACTACACTACCAAGTTACATAAAGCTCCCTATGACTTCAGTGTCCTCGCCGCAAGCTAGTACCGAACGAAAAGGTTCTCCTAGCAAGCCCCTAACCTCATGGATCTTGGTCAGCTTCATCGCTGACTACATCTAGAGCCATCACTAGGGTTTCCAGAGACTCAGATAGAATAGCAACATCGTCAGCAAAGTCAAGGTCTGTAACCTTGATATTACCCAGAGATGCTCCACAAGGACATTGAACAATAGCTGTACTCAGTCTCCAGTCATCGCAGTGAGGGATTTCCTGCCAACTCGTTTTCATCTCAACAGCGAGCATCCATTTCATTTTTATTTTCAATGGATAACGAAGAGATTATGAGCACACTGGTTAAGAGAAAAAAAGTAAACGTTCTGTTGAAATGATTGCGAAAAGGAGAGAGAGAAGATAATTGAATGAAAAAGAAGAGAAAGAGAGAAAGATGAAAATTAGGAAGGACCTGGAGAGAGAAGGAAACGAAGAAGAAAAAAAAGAACATCAGAGGAGGTAAAATTTAAACTTTTAGAATTGCTCACCAGCTGATTCTGACGTTCCCATTCCTCTGTATCATCAAGGCAATGTCTTTTTTCTTTTTTTCTTTTTTATCATGTTGGGAAAAGGCGAGGGGCGACAACCATGGAGTCTGCTCATTATAAATGTATATCAAGGTAAAGTTACATGACGAACATCCAAACACAGAGACGCATATTAACACCGACACACACATATATATACACACATAAATGTACATGCACAAAGAGAGAGAAAAGTGGCGTGTGAGGGAATATTGAGATTGGATAGACATAGATTAAAAAGGGAAAGAGAGAGATAGCAAGGCAGTGTGTGTGTGTGTGTGAAAGAGAGAGGAAAGAGAGGGAAAAGAGAGAGAAAGAGAGAGAGAGAGAGAGAGAGTGAGGAGAGAGAGGAAGAGAGAGAAGAGAGAGAGAGAGAGAGATGAGAGTGAGTGTGAGAGTGAGAGAGAGAGAGGAGAGAGAGAGAGAGAGAGAGAGAGAGAGAGAGAGACAGACAGACAGACAGACAATGACAGAAAGAGAGAGAGAGATAATGACAGAGAGACAGAGACAAAT
>NC_051394.1:3636074-3638574 GCF_015228065.2 Penaeus monodon | reverse complement strand
CCATCTTCATTTTCCCTCTTCTAATTATTATCATTATTCCTTTTCCCTCATCTCTCCATCTTCTTCTTCTTCTTCTTTCTTCCTCCTTTTCCTCCTCCTCCTCCTCATCATCATCATCGTCATCATCATTTCGTCATCGTCATCGTCATCGTCATCGTCATCGTCATGATCATGATCATCTCATCATCACCATGATCGTCATCACCATTATCCTTATCATCTTCATCATTATCAAATATTTTTATAACTATTCTTTTCCATCTCGTCATCAATACACTTAACCTTATATTCTTCATCTTCTTTTTCTTATCATCATCATCATCATCTTCATTATCATTATCATCATCATGAACATCATCTTCATCCTCCTCTTTCCCCTCTCTTCATCCTCTTCTTCTTCATTTTTCCTCCTCCTCTTCCTCCTCTTCCTCATCACCATCATCATTATCATTATCATTATCATTATCATCATCATCATCATCATCATCAGCAGCAGCAGCAGCATTATCATCATTATTGCTATCACCATCATCATCATCATCATTATCATCATTATTGCTATCACCATCATCATCATTATCATCATTATTGCTATCACCATCATCATCAGCAGCAGCAGCAGCAGCAGCATCATCATCACTCTCACTATCATCATCATCATCATCACATATAATAATCAATCCTTATTATCCAAAAAAAAAAATTTTGATCTTGCTTATGACCATGATGATAACTAATTCCTTCTTTCTTGTACCAAATTCCCTTATATACTGATACATATTTCACATTTATATACTAATCTATTTAATCTTCGGAATGAGGCTATGAAATTCAGCTGTGACTCAACATGCAGAATTTGACAACCTTCCAGTGACAACATTGACACATCATAACAATAAGACCCTCAAGATGTTCCTATTGTATCACATACTATCATTCTTTTCTTCTCTTCTCGTCTCCTTTGCTCTCTTTCTTAGTGCATCGGTACCCCTGGGAATTCCTTTGTATCACAACTACGGAATTTCAAAGGGATGAAAATTCTGTTCAGGAGAGGAAGAGTAAGAAGATTTTGCTAATAATAGTCATTGTTTTAATTTTGTTAAGGATTGTATACTATATATATATATATATATATATATATATATATATATATATATATATATATATATATATAGGTCTGCGGTGGTTAGAATCAAGACTGTCAGGACGGCAATCTGAGTTCGAGGGTTCGAGTCACCGGCCGGCGCGTTATTCCCTTGGGCAAGGAACTTCACCTCGATTGCCTACCTAGCCACTGGGTGGGCAAGCCAGCCCAAGTCAGTGCTGGTCCCAAGCCCGGATAAAATAGAGAGAATGATTACCCCCCCCCCCTAAAAAAAAAAAAAAAAAAAAAAAAAAAAAAGGGTAACACCGGCACTCTCCGTGGGAAGGAACTGGGGACCCTACCACGTACTCACTCCAAGAGCATCACAACATGAAAACTACAATTAAAAGTATCATGCTGTGGCCACGGCGGCTCAGACATGAAGCTACCGTAAAAAAAAGAAAAAAAAAAAAAAAAAAAAAAAAAAAAAATAATATATAATATATATATATATTAATATACATATATATATATAATATATATAATAATATAATACTATATATATATATATATTATATAATATAATAATATATATATATATATATATATATATATATATATATATATTATATAATAGTATATATTAGTGGTTGTTAACAGTTTGTTCGTTGGACTCGTATTCGAAATGTACTTCGAAAATCTATACAGTATTATATTACATTTAGGTTATTACAGGTTGTAGAGATTAATGATTTTCTTTTCTTTCTCTTGGTTTAAACATATGTAGAAAAAATAGCATATTCATGGAATGGCTGTTGATTGGTTTGAGAAAGGATCACAAATGTAAAATAATAATAATAATAATAATGATAATAATAGTAATAATAATAATAATAATAATAGTAATAATACAATAATAATAATAATAATAATAATAATAATAATAATAATAATAATAATAATAATAATAATAATAATAGTAATAATAATAATAGTAATAATGATAATTATAATAATGACAATAATAATAATAATGATAATATTAAAGAAAAAAAAAGAAAATTTGGATGCCAAAGCGGTCGATAACTTTAGAAAATCAACGTCATTGCAGTCACTACAGACAATACAGTCTTGCCGCAATTGCAATCACAGATATTGCAGTCTCGACATTCTTTGTTAAACATTACTACTACTGCAACAGGTGAGTGTCAAATCTGCCACTTCTTTCGCGATAATTCAAATATGCGAAATATATATATATATATATATATATATATATATATATATATATATATATATTTTTTTTTTTTTTTTTTTTTTTTTTTTTTTTTTTTCTTTTTTTTTCTTTTTTTTTTTTTTTTTTTTTTTTTTCTTCTTTTCTTTTTTTTTTTTTTTTTTTTGTAAAGACGATAAATT
>NC_051394.1:3618574-3626074 GCF_015228065.2 Penaeus monodon | reverse complement strand
AAGAAGGTCATTACAGCCATCATAAGACCTAGTCTTGAGTATGGTGCAGTGGTATGGAGTCCACACTTAAAAAGGATATAGATAAACTAGAAAGAGTTCAAAGAGCAGTCACAAGATGGGCACCTGCTTATATATATATATATATATATATATATATATATATATATATATATATATATATATATATATATATATATATATATATATATATATATATATACACACACACAACACACACATCACACACACACAAAACACTACGACACCACACATTAGTATATGTGTGTGTGTGTGTGTGTGTGTGTGTGTGTGTGCGTGTGTGTGTGTCTCTGTTGGTATTTATGTATGTATGTGTATATATTTGTATGTGTGTGTGTGTTTGTGTATAAAGGGGGAGGCTGTTTACGTATGCATGTACGTATTTTTATAAATCAAGTTATAACGAACGATATGTTGGTTAGTTAGAGAGAGCTATAAACACTGCTTACTGTGTATGCTTGTACAACATATATATATGTGAAGGTAATTATTTATTGCAATCAGGGTCGAGTTTTAAAAAAATTGCTTTAGGAAGACTGATCTAGAAAATCAATGGATCTATAAAATCTTATAGAACACACAATAATGACAAAAGATTATTGTCATGATCTTCAAAGTGAGAAGAAAATCAAATACGTTTTATATATACCTTCTGAACGACTGATTTAATATACACAGATTTTGTTAAAGTGCATTCTCGTCCACCCTCAACACCAAAGTCCTCCTCATCCACGCACCACAGTTCTACCACATACAAGCCTAAGAGATCTCCACCCAGTACATAATTGAATCAGCCCCGTGGCCCAAATACCTCAGCTTCAATACGGCGCCCACCTACCGACGAAGCGCATGCCACTCCTCCTTTAACCTTGGAGTACCTCGGTGCCGCTGTGAAAACCTTCAGATACGGCGCTCATGCCTGGCGTGCGGAGGACGGCGATTCTGGAAAGGGTGTGCCCGTAGTATTTTGGAGAATTTGCTGACGATTTGTCTGGGGAATATATCCGTTTATTTGTCTTTATTGTGTTTCTGTCTGCCTGTCAGTCTGTCTGTCCTGTCTCTGTCTTTGTTTCTGTCTGTCTGTCTGTCTGTCTCTCTCTCTCTCTCTCTCTCTCTCTCTCTCTCTCTCTCTCTCTCTCTCTCTCTCTCTCTCTCTCTCTCTCTCTCTCTCTCTCTCTCTCTCTCTGTATGTATCTATACATCAATCTGGAGAAGTGAAAGTGCAGAAACACAGACTCAGGATCCAGACGTGTGGAGATCGACACCGAAATGAGACGAAATAATAATATAAAACATATAAGGCCTAGTAAAAGAAATAGAATGAAAGAACTTTCTGGAAGGCCGTGAGGAAGTAAAGGGAGGGAGGAAGTAAAAAGAAAAGACGAGAGATAGGGAAAACAGAAGATAAGAAATAGGGGGGGCGGGGAAGACATTGGAAGTGCAGTGACAAGGACACGACGGGCGAAGAGGGGAAAAGGAAGAGGAATGATGATGATGGGAGATAGAGAAGAGGGGAAAGGTGACAACCCATTTCGAGGGGAAGCCTACGGGGCCTCAAGGAAGAGGAAACGAAATATTTGGGGAGAATATCAATAGAAAAATTAAAAGCTGGAATGGGAAGAGACAGTGAGTATGGTCGAGGGATGTTAGAGATAGTGTAAATTGTGATTTTGTTTGTGTGTTTGGGTTTGCAGAAGACACTGGCAGAGTGAGCTCAGACATACGCACACACAAACGCAAACACACACACCCAAACACAAACACACACACACACATACACACACACACACACACACACACACACACATACACACAAATACACACAAACAAAACATACACCCAAACAAAACATACACCCAAACAAACACACACAGACAAAGAAATAACCAAACAAACACACACAAACACAAAGACAAAAATGATTGATCCAAACTCAGAGAATAAAGTCTAACAAAACTCCCTCATTACACGAAATAAGGAAAAGACTGAACTTTACAGCAACGAAATGCATCTCAACTTTACATCCACTGGTTCGGAAAAAAAAATAAAGTTTTCCTTTGGTGGAATCAGAAAAGACTTATTTTGTCGACAGGATCTCAGAGGTAGGTTAAAATTGAAAGGGAGTAAACATCTGAAAGCTTTGAGAGAGTAAAAAAAAAAAAGAAAAAAAAGGAAAGAAAAAAAAAAACAAAGATTTAAAGTAACATGAACAGAAAAAAAGGTAAATATGTAGGGTTCTTAATACTAAGAAGTGAGAGGTTGTACGTAATATAGAAAAAAGTATGGAAAAGTTGTCAAAAGAGCATCAACGGAGTCTATATACAAAGTTTTCTTTTTTATAACAGAATATGTGAATATATTTGTTTGAGAATATGTGCGTACGTTGGGATACGCTTTTTTTTTTAATATAAGTTTGTCTGTGTGTGAGAATATGTGTGTGATGGAGTGCGTGTGTGTGTGTGTGTGTGTGTGTGTGTGTGTGTGTGTGTGTGTGTGTGTGTGTGTGTGTGTGTGTGTGTTTGAACAAGAGCATTTAGGATTTACGTGTAAGTATTTTGAGATGAAAATGGCAACACCAGTATGAGTTACCGCACAGAGAGTAGATCAGAACTGGCACCTATAGTTTAACTGTTGTGCGTATACATTATCTGTCTATCTATTTCTCTATCTATCTATTTACCTATATATCTATATCAGTATCTATCTGTCTACCTACATACCTACCTACCTATCGATCTGTCTATCCTACCAACCTACCTATCAATCTATATCTCTATCTGACTACGTATATCTACCTGTCTATCTTTCTATCTATTTCTCTCTCTCTCTCTCTCTCTCTCTCTCTCTCTCTCTCTCTCTCTCTCTCTCTCTCTCTCTCTCTCTCTCTCTCTCTCTCTCTTTCTCTCTCTTTTTCTCTCTCTCTCCATCTATCTATCCAACTATCCATCTGTTCATCTTTCCGCCTACCTATATAAATGTATTCACGTACATATGTCTATGTGCCTCCCTATGTTCATACAAATAAAATCCCACATACATACAAAATCACACATATATAAAATATATAGAATATAAAATCACACACACACACATGTGTGTGTTTGTAGACTTAAATAAGAAATATATAAATATAATATATATACAATATATATATATATATAAATATATATATATATATATATATATATATATATATATATATATATATATATATAATCACACAGCACATATACAAAATCACATACATAAAATCACACACATATACAAATAAAATCACACATCCCCACATACCACAGTATCGTCACTGACTTAATACATCAAGGTAGAATGATTAACTCGAGGACTACAGCGATGACTGAACTTGAGGGTCTGCATCATCAGAAGACTCAGGGAATTCAAGCCTTATTACAGCCACTCTAATGAAAAGCAAATATCTCCTCATCGAGTTGCTTCAGCTCTGTCCTTATCATGACATCGTTAACATCATTCCTTGCTGGTGTTGGTATTGTTGTTGTTGTCATGGCGAGCGTAGTGATGATGATTATAATAATGGTCATTGGTTTGTTATTGTTATTATTGTTATTGTTATTTTTATTTTTGTTATGATTATTATTGTTATTATTACTATTGTTATAGTTATTATCAATATTACTTTTGTTATCATTATCACTGTTATTATTGTTATAGTTATTATGAATATTATTGTTGTTATCATCATCCCTGTTATTTTTGTTATTTCTATTATTGTCGTTATTATCATTGTAATAGTTTTCATTATCATCATTATTATAATCAGTTTTATCAGTAATGATAAAACTTATAGTTATTAGAAATAGGTTACCGTTATATATAGGCTTCGAAGGAAATTAATGTAATATAGAATATATACAAGAAAGCGAGATTATAGAAATACAAAAATTTTCTTGAAAGTAAATAAAGTCTGTGCCACGCAGTAAAGGACCAGCCCCTCACCTTGACCACATAAAAAAAGTATATCTAAGAAGATAATTACCACCTGACCGAGCTGTAGAGAGAACTAAATGATATTTATCAGTTCAAGAAAGAAGATAATGACACTGTCAAAAAAAAAAAAAAAAAAAAAAAAAAAAAAAAAAATTACAAATATAAATAACGAAGACGTAATAAGAAAAAAATAGAAGGGCGAAAAAAGAAAAAGAAAAAAAAAAGAAGGAAGAAGAGGAGAAGGATGATAGACAAGGAAAATGAAGATAGGAAATAGCACGCGCGGCGAAAATGAAGGTGAGTGAGAACGGAGAAGATAAATAAACACAGTTTCTTGTCGGCTTCTCTGAGACGTTACAAAGTGGTTAGTTTCCTTTTCGTGGAATGAAGAGGTAGGAAGAGACGAAAAAAAATGTCTGGTGGAGTTATATTATATGACGTCATATGAGTGTGACGTCACTTCTGGGGAAGTCTCTCTGACTACATAAGTATCTGTGAGTCATAGTGGTTTATAAATACGGTAGTGGTAGTAGTAGTAGTAGTAGTAGTAGGAGTAGTAGTAGTAGGAGTAGTAGCGGTAGTAGTAGCGGTAGTAGTAGTAGTAGTAGAGTAGTAGTAGCAGTAGTAGTAGAAGTAGTAGTAGTAATAGCAGCAGTAGTAGTAGTGGTAGTAGGAGTAGGAATATTAGCGGTAGTAATAGTAGTAGTAGTAGTAGTAAAAGCAGCAGTAGTAGTAGTAGTTGCAGTAGCAGAAATAGTAGTAGTAGTAATAATAACAGTAATAATGGTAATAATGATGATAATAGCAACAACAACAATACGAGGTTTAATAGTGAAATAATAATGAATGTATTAATAGTATTGATGATAATAGTGATAATAATGATGCTAGCTATAATGAAAACAAAAATGAAAACAATAATGGTAAGAATGGTATTAATGATAACAATGACAATTGTGATGATAACGGTAGTAATAGAATAACAATCATAATAACAATTATAATAACAACGGCATAATAACAGAAACAATAAGAATATTGATGATAACGATAATGATAATAATAACAAAAGTAATAATAAGAATAATCATAATAAAAGGTAATAATGATAATGATAATCTTATTAATTGATAATAATAATAAAATGAATAAAAATAAAAATTATATATATATATATATATATATATATATATATATATATATATATACATATATATATATATATATATATATATATATATATATATAATTTATAGTATATATATATTAGATATAGATATAGATATGTATATGTATCTATATGTATCTATATATCTATCTATCTATCTATATATATATAGATAGATATATATATATATATATATATATATATATAATATTATTAAGATGATAATTCTCTTAGACTGTATAGCTTTTTGGATCCATACTCTAGAATTTTTTTTATTTTTGTTTTTTTGTTTGCTGATCGGAGCTCTTATGCAATACACACACACACACACACACACACACACACACACACACACACACACACACACACACACACACACACATATATAATAACATGTAAAATAGTAATAGCATGATAATATATATATATATATATATATATATATATATATATATATATATTATATTATGTGTTATATAGTATTATATATATATATATATATAATTATATTATATATATATTATATATATATATATATATATATATATATATATATATATGTATATATATTATATAATATATATATATGTATTATATACATATATATATATATATATATATATATATATATATATATATATATATATATATATATATATGATCATTATCATTGCTATTACTATTATCACCACTGTTATTGGAATCATTGTAGTTGTAACTTTAGTTGTTTGAATAGCTGTAGTTTATGAAATAGTTATTGCTGTTATTTTTATCATCATCATCATAATCAGGCGTTGTAAAAGACTTCTTCTATGGCACGTCTTGGCCAAAGAATGCGCTCGAGATTAGGATTTCCTTGAAACGCTGCTTCACTCTCTTCGTAGAACTTCTCCGTTTACCGAGGGAACTTTACCTTCTTATGGCGCGCCTGCCTCACCGTCTCTAAGTATGCGTATGAGTGAGGCTGAGAAACCCATGCGGTGATGAGTACCGCGTGTCCGGCGTGGACAGAGGCGGGTTGGCAGGTCGCCTTGCGGACAGGTTGCGTAGCCCCGCCCATGTAGTTGCCTCATTGCACGTTGTGGCAGCCACCTCACCCGCAGCCCCGGTCCACCCAGCCAACCCGCCCGCCCGCCCGCCCGCCCGCCCGCCTGCCTACCAGTCACCGACCAGAGCCAGTGCCACTCTGGTCGTCGTAGGGGTTGGTTGTAGCGCCCGCCTCCTTCCACCTCGGGTTCGTGTGTCTGCAGCTGTACGCCGGACTCCGATTTGTATTTCGTCTTATCTATTTATCTATTTGTTTTTATTTATTTATTTATTCTATATCAGTGATTCTGTTTTGGAGGAAAGAAATTCGTCGATGTTTTCAAGCATCGGACTTTACTAGCAGAGTGAAAAGAATGCGTTTATAGATGTAAAGTTTGTTTCTGAAGAAAATGCCCCCAAGAGAAAAGGCAAAATCAAGGAGTGCCAATCCCTGAATGAACTGTGCAGGTACACGCAGTCGTAAATACACACGGCCGTGCACGTGAGAGACAAGAAGCACGGAGTGAAGCATGCCAAAGCCCGTGCACGTGGTAGCAGCAGCGTCGAGTAGACTCCCGTGACCCAAAAGGCTTACATACACACCGTACAGAAGAGCCAAGCAGGTATACGAGTACACATTTGTGCAACGCAGGCTCCACGACCCGGCCAGAACGAGGTAAACAAAACCTTCTCTTCTACAGAAACTCCCACGAGTACGTCCCTGTGTCAATACTCAACATGTGCCTGCCTCATTATTGCTTCCTCTTGCACTGTTTGGATTCTTTCAATTGACTTTCACGTTGGGGATTGCAAGATAAATACAAATTGTTTGCTTTAGTGGAATTCTGTGTTTTAATCCTACGCGCTATTTGCTTTCTTTTCCTCTTCTTCTTTCTCTCTCTTTTTCTTTTTCTTTTCTTTTTCATTTGTGTTTGCCAAGTGTAGATTCCAAGAATTCCTTTCCGGTTTCACATTTTTAATCATTCTTCTTATCTTTTTTTTCTATCTAATAAACATATTAAAGCTTTCATGGAATAACAGTGATAAAAAGATCACGTACAAATACGATTATAAAACCATTTATCCTCGGGGGAAAAGCAACTTACGCGGAAAATATATCCACACAGTCAGATAGTAAACAGTACTCACATTTCGCATCGGATATTTTTCATCAACGAAGCAAAAAATCGTCTAAACTCATCTTGGCAAAGTGAGCTTTTTCTTCTGGATTCCGAATACCATGGGCATGCTTTACTTTGCGTCTTAGCTTGGGACACCTTTAGCTGTGCACTCGTCTATGTATC
>NC_051394.1:3601074-3606074 GCF_015228065.2 Penaeus monodon | reverse complement strand
ATTGCTATATATCTATCTGTCTGTTTATCTGTCTATCTGCCTATCTATCTGTCTACTTGTCTAACTACCTATCTATCTGTGTATCTATCAGTCTATCTACTTCTCTCTATATCCGTCGAAATCCTCTCTATCTCTGATTCTCTCGACCTCTCTATTTATCAGACTATCTACCTCTCTATCTATCAGTCTGTCTACTTATCTATCTATCAGTTTATCTACCTGCTTTGTTTAATGTGTCTTCATTATCATCATCATCATCATCCTTATCCCTTCATTAATGTTACCGTGTTATCGCTTTGCCAACACCATCAAAAAGCATCATTATCGACCAATTTGTATATTGTAGTAATATGAGGATAATTGTCCCGTGATCATAATACCATCGCAATTAATGACACTAATAACAATATTATCCATTCCTAAATTGCATAATCATTATACAAAATAATTGCAATGACCAACGCAGCACCATTTGCAATGTAGCTGTAACTCTGTGAACATGGAACAGTCACCAGATTAAATGATAATTTGATAAAGCATGAATTGCATTTATGTTGCATGATAAAACAATATGTTAAATGCTCTGAATAAACACATGTGGGTACTTTGAAGCCAAAAAGGACTTAATTCTGTTAAAATATTCCGAGTGATGACTTTAAAAGGATCATAATGGTAATAAGATGAATGATTAGAATTATAATAATAATAAGGTGAAAAAAGAGGAAGAAGAAGAAGAAGAAGAAGAAGAAGAGGAAGAAGAAGAAGAAGATGATGAAGAACGAGAGTGAGAGGAGGAGGAGAACGACCAGGAGGAGGAGGGAGAAAAGAAGAAGAAGCAGAAGAAGGAAAGAAGAAGAAGAAGAAGAAGAAGAAGTATAATAATAATAATAATAGTAATAATAATAATAATAATAATAATAATAATAAGAAGAAGAAGAAGAAGAAGAAGTATAATAATAATAATAATAAGAAGAAGAAGAATAAGAAGCAGAAGCAGAAGAAGAAGGAGGAGAAGGAGAAGGAGGAGGAGGAGGAGGAGGAGGAGGAGGACGACGACGAGGACGAGGAGAAAAAGAAGCAAAAGAAAAAAAAAAGATGAAGCAAAGAAGAATCAAAAGAAAATGAAGAAGATAAAGTAGAGGAAGAAGTAGAACACAACATAGAAGAAAGAGAAGTAATTAGCTTCAAAAAAAAAAAAAAAAAAAAAAAACGAAAAAAACGTGGAACCACATAAATGAATAACCAGAACAAAGGAATAATTAACTTTGTGAGTAAATATATGGAGACCAGCATGGACGCGTAATTTTCGAAATTCTGAACAAAGGGCCGATTTTTTTTTTTTTTTTTTTTTTTTTTTTTTTAGCTGATGTCTATTTTGCGTGACGTTGTTACCTTCCCTTTTTTCTGTTTTTTTTGGGGGGGACAAGAAGTTCAGTTTTTTTCTTTCTGTCTTTTATTTTTTCGTGAAGGATGGTGGTTTTCTTTGAGAGAATATAGATGGAAAAGAAACGAGGTGCTTCTAGAAGGTTGAAATTTTTTTTTTTCTTTTTTTCCTTTTTCTTGTGTTAAAATATCGCTTTGTATTAATTTTCATCTTATATTTTCGAGTTCATTTTTTCTCGAAATATATTATTTTTTTTGCTGATTTTTTTTTTTTTTTTAGAATCTCTCTCACTCTCTTATTTATAAATTTATCTGTTTATTATTCCCCTTAATAATTAAATGGATAAAAGTTATATATATTTTCTATTATGCTCTGAACCCCCGTTAACTGATAAATATAGCAGGAAAGAGTCTTTGTATAATGCCTTTATTTTTTATTGTATTTTATAGAAACTTTAATGAACATCATATCACTTTCATATATCAATCTTCAACTAAAATATATCTATCTATCTATCTATCTATCTATCTATCTATCTATATATATATATATATGTATATATATATATATATATATATATATATATATATATATATATATATATATTGTTATTATTTTTTTATTTTTATTTTTATTTCTTTGTTTTATTATCATTATCATTATCATTATTTTTTCACTATAATTATCAATTTTATTATTATATAATTATTGTAATAATAATGATAATTATTATTTTCATTATTATCATTATTATTATTATTATTGTTGTTATTATTATTATCATCATCATCATCATCATTATCATTATCATCATTATAATTATCATTGTTGTCACTATTACCGTTTTTATTATCATAACCATAATTTTACCACTATTATGAATATTATCCATATACAATACCCTTATTTTTTATTGCATTTTATACAATGAAATACTAAATATACAATAATTCATACAATAAAATAAAAATATGGTCTAAAGCATAAGATATTCTTTCAATTTCATCTATCAATCCTCATTTTATTTTTTTACCCATAAAGACAAAAGGAGAAATATAAAATAAAAACGCTCTACTTATAAAAAAAAATGAAAATGAAAAAAAAAAAGAGAGATGAGAAAAAAGAAAAATCTCTCTCCGTCGATGAAGGTCATAAGTGCGTCGAAAGCTCATTTCCCGGAGAGCTGGGAGCGTGATGGACGGCCATTAAGTAAAGGTCATTAATGATCAGGCAAAAAAAAAAAAGAAGAAAAAAAGATGCTCTGCAAGAAAAGTTTAGAAAGTCAAAGGTTAAGTTAAAAAGGAAACTTAAGATCGAAAGTGCGAATTTTGTAGCTTTTAAAGTGCGGTAATTATAGCAACCGGAGCACTAAATATATATATATATATATATACATATATATAGGTATATATATATATATATATATATATATATATATATATATATATATATATATATTATATATATATATATAATATATATATATATATATATATATATATGTATATATATATATACACAATATATATTATATATATATAGTATATATATATATAGTATTATATATATATATATATATATATTATTATATATATATATATATATATATATGATATATATATTATATAATATACTATATATATATATATATATATATATATATATATATATATTAATATATATATATATATATATATATATATATATATATATATATATATTATATATGATTATATATACACCTATATATCTCCCTATCTCTCTATCTCTTATCTATTATCTATCTATCTATCTGTCTATCTATTATCTATCTATCTGTCTATCTCTCCATCTCTCTCTTCATTCTCTCTCTCTCTATCTCTCTTCCTCTCTCTCTCTCTCTCTCTCTATCTATATATAATATATATATATATATATATATAATATATATATATTATATGTCATATAATATACATACATATTAATTAATATATATATAATATATATTATATATATATATATTATATATATATTGTATATATATATATATATATATATATATATATGCATGCGTATATTTACGCGTGTGCGCATACACTTGTTATCATTATTCTGTTACGAGATTACAACTATTACATATACATCAGTATCGTCATTATTAATACTTTATCATTGATATTTCTATTATCATCATCATTGTCACTGTTATTACAGTTTACTTTGAATATCCAAATGGAGAGTTTATTTTATGACAAAATACTGTCTAATGTGTCTACGAATTTTAATGTTTCGTTGCGACGACAGAATTAGAATTTTTTTTTTTTAATTAAATAAAAACAAGAAACCCAAAAATTATATATATATATATATATATATATATATATATATATATATATATATATATATATATATATGCATATATATACATATATATATATATATATATATTATTTCTTGGGTTACCTTGTTTTTATTTAATTAAAACAAAAAATAAATTTCTAATTCTGTCGTCGCAACGAAACATTAACAATTCGTAGACACCATTAGACAGTATTTTGTCATAAAAGAAACTCTCCATTTGAATTTCAAAGTAAACCGAAATATATATATATATATATATATATATATATATATATATTATATATATATATATATGTGTATTATATATATATATATATATATATATATATATTATATATATATATATATATATATATATATATATATATATATGTGTTTGTAATATATATATATCATATATATAAATATATATATATATATATAATATATATATATATATATAACGTACTGAAAGCAAGGAATGGTATTATAGTATCATCAGCCTAAGGGAGTATTTTACAGAAAAAGAAAGACAGAAAAAAAATGATAGAATAAGGATCATTAATACGCATGCTTTGAGCGTGAAATCTGGTCGCTTGCAAAAATATTTTAGGTTTAACAATTTACGCTTCGTTTCATGGCATTAGAGAACAGTCCTTTGAACATTTTGTTATGATGTT
Organism: Penaeus monodon; assembly: GCF_015228065.2. Classification (NCBI taxonomy): domain Eukaryota; kingdom Metazoa; phylum Arthropoda; class Malacostraca; order Decapoda; family Penaeidae; genus Penaeus; species Penaeus monodon. The sequence continues at coordinate 3,601,691 of NC_051394.1, read as the reverse complement.
GATAATCTCATTAATAGGAAAAATACGAAAAGAGGGAGAGGGAGAAAGAGGAAGAGAAGTTAGAGGGAGGGACAATGGGAGAGAGGACATGATATATGTATGGATGAAAGAGAGAAAGAGAAAGAGAGAGAGAGAGAGAGAGAGAGAGAGAGAGAGAGAGAGAGAGAGAGAGAGAGAGAGAGAGAGAGAGAGAGAGAGAGAGAGAGAGAGAGAGAGCCAGGCAGACAGACAAACAAACATACAGACAGACAGGTAGTCAGTCAGTCAGACAAAAATTTACACAAAGCCATAGTGTACACGAGAAGCATACACACACACAGAAAGAGACAGACACAAAAAGAAAGGAACAGAAACATGTGAATAACCGCAACACAGACGCATCCCCCCTCCTCAGAAAGAACACGTAACACTAACGCGATCAATGTGTTAACTGGAAAGTGTTAAACCTGACTGTGTTATATAAGCTCGGTATATTTAATGGGATGGCTTTGAAGATAGGGTGTGGCCAATTAATTAAGGAGTGAATTTGGAGGGTGGCCAGTACAGCGTTGATTTAGTGAAATGGGTTGGAATGGTGTATGATTTTGACGTTGGGTGAAGGAAAAATTAAATGATAA
>NC_051394.1:3588574-3593574 GCF_015228065.2 Penaeus monodon | reverse complement strand
ATAAGCAACTTTGCACATTAGATCCGGGTAATGGCGTCGGTCGCGGACGGTATCGTAGCGCCAACGACTACGAACCTCCCCCCTCCCCCCCAACTTTTCATTGCGATAGGCAACCGTTGCAAAATTGGATGCTGATCATGTGGCTTGCAATATTGACTCTTCCGCTTGCAATGAGGAGGGCATTTATGAGCGGGAGGGGGTGGGGGTGGGGGTGGGGGTAGGGGAGTAAGTGTGGAAGGCATTGGTCTTTCTTTTCGTTTGTGAATGGCACTTGTTTGTCTGTTTGTTGTTATTGCATACCTTACTTTCTATTTTTTTATTTTTTTCCATATTCAGACATAACCCAGTGTTTATAGGTACTCTTTCTAATTATTTACTCCCTCTCTCTCTCTCTCTCTCTCTCTCTCTCTCTCTCTCTCTCTCTCTCTCTTCTCCTTTCCCTCCTCGTCTCCTTGTCTCTTTCTCCCTCTCTTCCATCCATATACCAAAACATAGATATAATAAATTCATAACATCTTTTATGCTTTTATGAACCTATGAAAATTCATAGAGAGGTTCCGCACTAGAAGTCATAAATAAGGAATTCATAACACCGTTACTCTTTCACGAAGCAATGTCAATTTGAATATACACTCTATATTCTATTAACCAAAGGAATGTTTCGTTTTTTTTTTAACCATATTTAGGCTTCTTTGCTTTTATTTTCTTCTTCTTCTTCTTCTTCTTCTTTTGCTTTTAAAGTTCCCTAACTTGTTTCCAATCCATCCGGATCTACCGCCCTCGTTCGGAATCCAATTAGACCGGGGTGACCGGCAAAACCGTCGCGCTAAATCCATTGCACAAACTTGAATAATGGCGAAGAGGGGAAAGGGGCAGGAGGGAAAGAAAATGCTCGTCTCCGGTCGCTTTGCTATGTATATGTATATATATATATATATATATATATATATATATATATATATATATATATATATATATATATATATATATATATACATATATATATATATGTATACATACATATCAGCCCAAGTCAGTGCCGGGTAAATAGAGGTGGTGACTCGATAAAGAAAAAGAAAAAAAAAAAAACACCGGGCGGAGGGCAATGGCAAACCACCGCTCTAAGTTGCAAAAAATCATGGAAGCCCATGATCGTTAGAGCGTCGGACTGTTACGACGGCAATCTAAGTTCAAGGGTTCGAGTCACCGGCCGGCGCGTTGTTCCCTTCGGCAAGGAACTTCACCTCGAAGGCTAACTTGCCACTGGGTGGCCAAGCCAGCCCAAGTCAGTGCTGGTCCCAAACCCGGATAAAATAGAGAGAATGATTACCTAAAAAAGGTAACACCGGCACTCTCCGTGGAAAGGAACTGGGACCCTACCACGTACTCACTCCAAGAGCATCACAACATGAAAACTACAATTAAGTATCATGCTGTGACCACGGCGGCTCAGACATGAACCTACCGTTAAAAGAAGAAGATATATGTATATGTGTGTGCGTGTGCGTGCGTGTGCGTGTGCGTGTGTGTGTGTGTGTGTGTGTGTGTGTGTGTGTGTGTGTGTGTGTGTGTGTGTGTGTGTGTGTGTGTGTGTGTGTGTGTGTGTGTATGTTGTGTGTGTGGGGGGGGGGGCAAGCAGTGTGTGCATGTGTCTGTCAGTACGATAAAGAGAAGAGCAAAGCGACCGGAGAAGAGGATTTTCTTTCCCTCCTGCCTCCTTCCCCTTTTCGCCATTATTCAAGTTTGTGCAATGGATTTAGCGCGACGGTTTTGCCGGTCACCCCGGTCTAATTGGATTCCGAACGAGGGCGGTAGATCCGGATGGATTGGAAACAAGTTAGGGAACTTTAAAAGGAAAAGAAGAAAGAGAGAGAAAAAAAGGAGAAATGGTAAGAAGGAAAAAAAAAACTTGAACCATTCCCTTGATATGTTTAATATTTATTCAAATTGACATTGCTTCGTGAAAGAGTAATGGTGTTATGAATTCCATATTTATGACTCCTTTTGTAGAACCTCTCTATTATATGTGTGTGTGTGTGGATATATACATACATATATATAATATATAATATATATATATATATATATATATATATATATATATATATATATATATATATATATATATATATATATATATATACACACCTATATATATTTCATCATCATCATCATCATTAGCCTGAGTCAATCCACTGCAGGACGTAGGCCTCTCCCAATCTTTTCCAACTTTGTCTGTCTTGCATTTTTTGTTTCCAGTCTCGGCCCCCGAATTTCGTCATTTCGTCACGCCATCTTGTCACTGGTCGGGCCCTTGGTCTCTTTATATTATCTATAACCTAGTCTGTTATTCTCTTTGTCCATCTGTTGTCCTGTCCCCGATGTATAAGACCTGCCCATTGCCATTTTTTCTTTTGATGCTCACAAGTATATCTTCTACTTTTGTCTGTTCCCTGACCCACGTCGCCCTCATCCGATCCTTTTGGCTAATTCCCAGCATCAGTCTCTCCATCCCTCTCTGGGCACTTATTAGTTTCCTCTCCAGTAATTTGGTTGTAGTCCATGTTTCTGATCCATAGTTCATAACTGTGAGGACACATTGGTTATAAGATTTTTCTTTTTTAAACATAATGGTAAGGAACCTCTTAGTATGCTACTGTGGCTGCCGAAGGCGCTCCAGCCTAGACTGATGCGTCGCTTAATTTCCTCTTCGCTAGATGTGTTTGTCTGTACGAGTTGCCCTAGATATACATACTTGTCCACTAACTCTCGCGCTTCGCCTTGTATATATATCTGCTCGAACTGAACACTACTGTTGAACATGATCTTAGTCTTTTTCTTGTTCTTCCTAAGTCCGAATTTCAGACTTTCTCTTTTATATCTTTTATTAGTTGCTGCATTTCATTTGCATATTCACTGAAGAGAACAATGTCATCTCCAAATCTTAGATTGTTTAGGTATTCGTCTCCTATTTTGATACCCTTTCTGTTCCATTCAAGCTTTTTGAACATTTCCCCAAGATAAGCTGTAAACAATATTGGTGAGATGGTATCGCCCTGTCTAACACCTTTTTTAATTGGTATTTTGTCGGTTTCCGTGGTGGGTTGTGATGTTGATTATCTCCATATTTTACGATATATCCTTCCAAAATTTTACAATAACCTCTATACTCGTTTTAGATACTCTGTACTGCTGGTATGATCAATCAAGCTCTTTTCGTAAGTCGATGAAGCTTTACAAGTGTTCCAGATTCGTTTTGTTTCCTTTTTTGGAGTTGTGGATTAGTGGTCTGTTGATGAAATCCACTGCGAAGCCTTTTTATATATGTAATATCAACTTAATATGATATTGTATATATTTTATTAGTATATATATAATATATTATTTTTGATTTTGTGTATTTTATATATGTGTTGTGTGTGTGTGGTGTGTGTGTGGTGTGTGCGTGGTGTGTGTATGTTGTGTTGTGTTCGTGTGTGTGTGGTTTTCGTGTGTTCGTGATCCTGTCGTGTGTGTTGATGTGTTGTTCGCATGGTGTGTTTGTGTTTTTGTGTCGCGTCTTGCGGGTGCGTAGTGTGGTACAAGGATGTTATAATAACATGCATGTAAATAGTTTACTTAACAATTCGAAAGATCAGCCCGGCTGGCTGGAACAGGAATCGGTATTTTCGTTAGAAATGGCTGATTTCTTGTTTTCATGTATCTGTTCTTTTGGAGGGATGCAGGGCTGATCGCAGATGGAAATGGCTTGAACGTGAAGGAGAACGGCTTTAACTGTTAGGAAAAGAGAGCGGGCAGGAGGTGAAGCTGAGGAGAGTCGGGTCAAGTTTTCAGCTGAAGTGAAAGGACGAAATTAAGGTACACTTTGTCTCTTGGTATGTGTGTCTGTTTCTTTGTTCATATGTGTATTTATTTACCCGTCTCCTTGTTGTATTTTTCTCTGTCTATCTGTCTGCCTACTAAGCTTTTCTCTCTCTCTCTCTCTCTCTCTCTCTCTCTCTCTCTCTCTCTCTCTCTCTCTCTCTCTCTCTCTCTCTCTCTCTCTATCTATCTATCTATCTCATTCTACCTATGCATTCATTTATCTGCATATGTGAATGTCTGTGTAAACATGCATAAACTGAGATGCAGAGATTCCTCTGTGTATTCGCACGCACAAACGGATGTGAGTCGTTCTATGTTTTTCTTTTTCTTTTAATAATTGAAACGACGGAGACACATCCGTTCCGAATCAAGGATATTTTTTTTTAAAGATCCAGAATTCATCTTTATCCTTTTTGAGAATAATATGATCTCGCCAAAGGAATCGGACAAACGCGAAAGGATTTTTTTTTTCTTTTCTTCTTCTCTGCTTGTAAATTGTTAACGTCTTGTCTCGCGACGCATTTAGCAACAACGACACCCGAAGCGAAGGAATTTCTTAAAGGAGAAGGAAACACCTTGGAGAATGTTAAGTCTAAAGGCATTAATTCATGGATGCAAAGGCTATCTGCTTTTTTTTCGTTCTGTTTCTCCTGAATGCAGATTTAATGTTAAATGGTGGATGCTCCTTCTCGCGTTTCAGATCTTAGAAGCGTTTTGCATAAGACGTGATAGGCGAGATACATATTTAATGGCGTTTCTTGAGATAATGAAGAAGAAGGAAAAGAAAATTGTGTATCATCTGCGTGCTAATCTTTGTCTCCGTTTCTGTCTTAGACATTTATCTGTCTGTGCCGGTCTCTACTTGCTTGTCACTCAGTCTGTCTGTCTGCATCGCTCTCTCACTCTCTCTCTCTCTCTCTCTCTCTCTCTCTCTCTCTCTCTCTCTCTCTCTCTCTCTCTCTCTCTCTCTCTCTCTCTCTCTCTCTCTCTCTCTCTCTCTCTCTTTCTCGCTCTATGATTATTTAAATGTTTGTTTAAATATTAATGCTAACTTACATATTATCCTTCATAATTACAATTATTTGCATTTTGCTTACGTTATTTTATTCATTACTGTTATTATTATGATGATGATG
>NC_051394.1:3551074-3563574 GCF_015228065.2 Penaeus monodon | reverse complement strand
ATAACAATCAAAGTTCACATTAAAACTGTTAATGCCTCAGCTGCGACCTGTTAATGATTTTACCTTCATATGGTATTGAAATCGTAGTATCAATAAACGTGTTGAGATGCTTCCTTTGTAGTATTGCAAATTATATAAATAAGGGCGATGCTAATGTTTACAACAGTAATTACAGTAACAATAAAAACAATAAAGAACAAAAGAATATAATCATAATGACAGTAATAATATCGACATAAATACATAGCCAACCCACCCCCGAAGTGAGAAAATTCATACATGACAAGAAATTAACAGGTCAGGCAGAGACACACGCAAATATACAGAAACAGAGAGAGTGAGAGAGAATGATAGAGAGATATACAGATAGATCGACAGATAGGTAAACAAGATAGAGAGAGAGAGAGAGAGAGAGAGAGAGAGAGAGAGAGAGAGAGAGAGAAGGGTAGACAGAGAGCCATAAGCAGACAGAAGTACAGACAGACCACGAAGGAAAACAGACACAAAGTTAAGCCGTGACGTGCAGGGAACACTAACCCTCCGAGGTCCACCCAAGCACCGGCGTGGATGGCTGAAGAAGAGCATTGGCCATCCCAGTAAATTGCACAATGTCGAAGCCGTAGTAAAAATCGGAAAACCGCTCCGATGGAAAATGGGCTGAATGTAAAAGAAAAAAGGAAAAAGAAAAAACAAAGAAAAAACGGCAAGAAACAAAAAAGACAAGAGATAATTGGAAATCAAAATAAAGGTGCAATGTATTTTCTGCGAAATAGGATAGCTGTGAGAATGGCATATAGATAAGCGGGATGGATATAACGAACGTAGATGATCCAGAGGGAACATATTGGCGAGTTTCCATATGCTTTAATTATGATTGAATACAGAAGCCAGATGTCAGCACAAGAGATTGCCTCCAAATCCTTTCTAAGAAAAGTATATAAATATCAAAGGGTATCTTTTCATAAATTCTAGAAACAAGACCTGTTACAGAGAATGTTTTGTTTTCGTTTTGTGTTTTTAAAGTAATTTCCTAGCATTCAAAATCACGACAACACTGTATAACAGAGTTCAAACCCATCCCATATATCAAAACAGTTCATCCACAGACAAATAATATGGCAAACATAGACCACGAACACATCACTGTCAGTGTTAAAACGAGCGGAAGTTATTTCATTCCGAGAATACTTTCCTGTCAATATTCATCTCCACTTCTTTTACACAAAGTTCCGTTTATTGGTTCAGTCCTTCCCACTCTCGCATACTTTCTTCCCTTCAGATCCTATAGAAAGGCCTCCTGTCTCACCCTGTCTTTCACCTCTTTCTCCCCTCCTCTTCTTCTCTCCCTCTCTTTGATATTGTCCTTCTCAGAAAAAAAGTAATAAAAATATTGGATAATGAAAAATAAAGAATATGAAAGTAAAACAAAAATAAAAATACACAGCAATTTATCTGAGAGACGTCGGTCTGGGAAGTTCGAAGTGTTCAGGAGATAATGACGCAGATGGGGAGAGGCGTGTTCTTCCGACCTCTTCATCTTGTGCGTGCATCTTCGCTTGCATTGCGGTCTCGCTTATTAAAGTGGGGTCACTAAAATGTCCGGGGTAGAAAGTAAATTTGGAGAAGGGGTGGTGAAATGACCGCTTTCTCTCCTTTGACTTTCTCTCTCTCTCTCTCTCTCTCTCTCTCTCTCTCTCTCTCTCTCTATATATATATATAATATATATATATATATATACACATATATACATATATATGTATACATATATTATATATGTGTGTGTGTGTGTGTATGTGTGCGCCGCGCATGAATTATCAAATAATGAAATGTTGACTGCGGTGTTTTCTCTCTCTAATGCCCTTCCCGTGCGTAATAATGAGTTACCATTTCCCCTAAAATTCTGTAACATTCAAAGTTTGTATTGAAACTGTTAATGTTCAGCTGCGACCGTTAATGCCTTTACTTTCATATGTTATTAAAATCATGGTATCAATAAAGGTGTTGATATGCTTCTTGTGCTGTATTGCAAATGCTGGAAGCAGGGGTGAAACTAACGTATATGATAATAATTACAGTAAAAATAAAAACAATAAAAAACAATAGAATATAACTATAATGACAGTAATAATATTGGTAACACGAGCAAGAATATTTTCACATAAATAAATAGCGATCATAACAAGAAATTAACAGGTGAGGCAGATATATACGTAAAGATACAGAAACAGAGAGGAGGGAGGGAGGGAGAGAGTGAGGGAGAGAAGGAGAGATATACAGATAGATAGATAGATAGATAGGTAGATAGACAGACAGACAGACAGATAGATAGATAGATAGAGAGAGAGAGAGAGAAGGGTAGACAGAGATCCAGACAGACACAAGTACAGACAGACAACGAAAGAAAACAGACACAAAGTTAAACCGTGACGTTCAGGGAACACTAACCCTCCGAGGTCCACCGAAGCACCGGCGTGGATGGCCGAAGAAGAGCATTGGCCATCCCAGTAAATTGCACGATGTCGAGGCAGTAGTAAAAATCGGAAAACCGCTCCTATGGAAAATGGGCTGAATGCAAAAGAAAAAGGAAAAAGAAAAAAGAAAGAAAATACGGGAAGAAACAAAAAAAGAGAGATAATTGGAAATCAAAATAAAGGTGCAATGTATTTTCTGCGAAATAGGATAGCTGTGAGAATGGCATATAGATAAGCGGGATGGATATAACGAACGTAGATGATCCAGAGGGAACGTGTTGACGAGTTTCCATATGGTTTAATTATTAATTAATTATGATTGAATACAGAAGCCAGATGTCAGCACAAGAGATTGCCTCTAAATCCTTTCTAAGAAAAGGAAAGTAAAAGTATATGAATATCAAAGGGCATTTTGTTAGAAACAAGACCTGTTACAGAGAATGTTTTGTTTTTCTTTTTTTTTAAGTAATTTCCTAGCATTCAAAATCACGACAACACTGTATAACAGAGTTCAAATCCACCCCATATATCAAAACAGTTCATCCACTGACAAATAATATGGAAAAAATAGACCACGAACACATCACTGTCAGTGTTAAAACGAGCGGAAGTTATTTCATTCCGAGAATACTTTCCTGTCAATATTCATCTCCACTTCTTTTACACAAAGTTCAGTTTATTGGTTCAGTCCTTCCCACTCTCGCATACTTTCTTCCCTTCAGATCCTATAGAAAGGCCTCCTGTCTCACCCTCTCTTTCACCTCTTTCTCCCCTCCTCTTCCTCTCTCCCTCTCTTCGATATAGTCCCCCTCTCCGAAAAAAGTCATAAAAATATAAAATAATGAAAAGAAATAAAAAATATAAAATACGATAAAATAAATGAAACGAAATGAAATAAAGAAAAAGTAAATAAAATAAAAATACACAGCAATTTATCTGAGAGACGTCGATCGGGGGAGATCGAAGTGTTCAGGAGATAATGAACCTTTTTCCTTGACGCAGATGGGGAGAGGCGTGTTCTTCTGACCTCTTCATCTTGTGCGTGCATCTTCGCTTGCCTTGCGGTCTCGCTTATTAAAGTGGGGTCACTAAAATGTCCGGGGTAGAAAGTAAATTTGGAGAAGGGGTGGTGAAATGACCGCTTTCTCTCCTTTGACTTTCTCTCTCTCTCTCTCTCTCTCTCTCTCTCTCTATATATATATATATATATATATATATATATATATATATATATATATATACATATATATATACATATATATACATATATATGTATACATATATTATATGTGTGTGTGTGTGTGTGTATGTGTGCGCCGCGCATGAATTATCAAATAATGAAATGTTGACTGCGGTGTTTTCTCTCTCTAATGCCCTTCCCGTGCGTAATAATGAGTTACCATTTCCCCTAAAATTCTGTAACATTCAAAGTTTGTATTGAAACTGTTAATGTTCAGCTGCGACCGTTAATGCCTTTACTTTCATATGTTATTAAAATCATGGTATCAATAAAGGTGTTGATATGCTTCTTGTGCGGTATTGCAAATGCTGGAAACAGGGGTGAAACTAACTTATATGATAATAATTACAGTAAAAATAAAAACAATAAAAAACAATAGAATATAACTATAATGACAGTAATAATATTGGTAACACGAGCAAGAAAATTTTCACATAGATATATAGCGAACATAAGAAATTAACAGGTGAGGCAGACATATGCGTAAAGGTACAGAAACAGAGAGAAAGAGGGAGGGAGGGAGGGAGAGAGGGACAGATATACAGATAGATAGATAGGCAGACAGATAGGTAGATAGATAGATAGATAGATAGATAGATAGATAGAGAGAGAGAGAGAGAGAGAGAGAGAGAGAGAGAGAGAGAGAGAAGGGTAGACAGAGATCCAGACAGACAACGAAGGAAAACAGACACAAAGTTAAACCGTGACGTGCAGGGAACACTAACCCTCCGAGGTCCACCGAAGCACCGGCGTGGATGGCCGAAGAAGAGCATTGGCCATCCCAGTAAATTGCACGATGTCGAGGCCGTAGTAAAAATCGGAAAACCGCTCCGATGGAAAATGGGCTGAATGCAAAAGAAAAAGGAAAAAGAAAAAACAAAGAAAAAACGGGAAGAAACAAAAAAGACAAGAGATAATTGGAAATCAAAATAAAGGTGCAATGTATTTTCTGCGAAATAGGATAGCTGTGAGAATGGCATATAGATAAGCGGGATGGATATAACGAACGTAGATGATCCAGAGGGAACATATTGGCGAGTTTCCATATGCTTTAATTATGATTGAATACAGAAGCCAGATGTCAGCACAAGAGATTGCCTCTAAATCCTTTCTAAGAAAAGGAAAGTAAAAGTATATGAATATCAAAGGGCATTTTGTTAGAAACAAGACCTGTTACAGAGAATGTTTTGTTTTTCTTTTTTTTCTTAAGTAATTTCCTAGCATTCAAAATCACGACAACACTGTATAACAGAGTTCAAACCCATCCCATATATCAAAACCGTTCATCCACTGACAAATAATATGGCAAACATAGACCACGAACACATCACTGTCAGTGTTAAAACGAGCGGAAGTTATTTCATTCCGAGAATACTTTCCTGTCAATATTCATCTCCACTTCTTTTACACAAAGTTCCGTTTATTGGTTCAGTCCTTCCCACTCTCGCATACTTTCTTCCCTTCAGATCCTATAGAAAGGCCTCCTGTCTCACCCTGTCTTTCACCTCTTTCTCCCCTCCTCTTCCTCTCTCCCTCTCTTTGATATTGTCCTTCTCAGAAAAAAAGTAATAAAAATATTGGATAATGAAAAATAAAGAATATGAAAGTAAAACAAAAATAAAAATACACAGCAATTTATCTGAGAGACGTCGATCGGGGAGATCGAAGTGTTCAGGAGATAATGAACATTTTTCCTTGACGCAGATGGGGAGAGGCGTGTTCTTCCGACCTCTTCATCTTGTGCTTGCCTTGTGGTCTCGCTTATTAAAGTGGGGTCACTAAAATGTCCGGGGTAGAAAGTAAGTTTGCTGAAGTGGTGGGGAAATGACCGCTTTCTCTCTTTTGACTTTCTCTCTCTCTCTCTCTCTCTCGCTCTCTCTCTCTCTCGCTATATATATATATATATATATATATATATATATATATACATATATATATATATATATATATATATATATATATATATATATGTATACATATATTATATATGTGTGTGTGTGTGTATGTGTGCGCCGTGCATGAATTATCAAATATTGAAATGTTGACTGCAGTGTTTTCTCTCTCTAATGCCCTTCCCGTGCGTAATAATGAGTTACCATTTCCCCTAAAATTCTGTAACAATCAAAGTTTGTATTGAAATTGTTAATGTTTCAGCTGCGGCCGTTAATGCCTTTACTTTCATATGTTATTAAAATCATGGTATCAATAAAGGTGTTGATATGCTTCTTGTGCTGTATTGCAAATGCTGGAAGCAGGGGTGAAACTAACGTATATGATAGTAATTACAGTAAAAATAAAAACAATAAAAAACAATAGAATATAACTATAATGACAGTAATAATATTGGTAACACGAGCAAGAATATTTTCACATAAATAAATAGCGATCATAAGAAATTAACAGGTGAGGCAGACATATACGTAAAGATACAGAAACAGAGAGGAGGGAGGGAGGAAGAGAGGGAGAGATATACAGATAGATAGATAGATAGGTAGATAGACAGACAGACAGACAGATAGATAGATAGATAGAGAGAGAGAGAGAGAGAAGGGTAGACAGAGAGCCATAAGCAGACACAAGTACAGACAGACAACGAAAGAAAACAGACACAAAGTTAAACCGTGACGTTCAGGGAACACTAACCCTCCGAGGTCCACCGAAGCACCGGCGTGGATGGCCGAAGAAGAGCATTGGCCATCCCAGTAAATTGCACGATGTCGAGGCCGTAGTAAAAATCGGAAAACCGCTCCGATGGAAAATGGGCTGAATGCAAAAGAAAAAGGAACAAGAAAAAATAAAAAAAAAACGGGAAGAAACAAAAAAGACAAGAGATAATTGGAAATCAAAATAAAGGTGCAATGTATTTTCTACGAAATAGGATAGCTGTGAGAATGGCATATAGATAAGCGGGATGGATATAACGAACGTAGATGATCCAGAGGGAACATATTGGCGAGTTTCCATATGGTTTAATTATGATTGAATACAGAAGCCAGATGTCAGCACAAGAGATTGCCTCTAAATCCTTTCTAAGAAAAGTATATAAATATCAAAGGGCATCTTTTCATAAATTCTAGAAACAAGACCTGTTACGGAGAATGTTTTGTTTTCGTTTTGTGTTTTTAAAGTAATTTCCTAGCATTCAAAATCACGACAACACTGTATAACAGAGTTCAAACCCATCCCATATATCAAAACAGTTCATCCACAGACAAATAATATGGCAAACATAGACCACGAACACATCACTGTCAGTGTTAAAACGAGCGGAAGTTATTTCATTCCGAGAATACTTTCCTGTCAATATTCATCTCCACTTCTTTTACACAAAGTTCCGTTTATTGGTTCAGTCCTTCCCACTCTCGCATACTTTCTTCCCTTCAGATCCTATAGAAAGGCCTCCTGTCTCACCCTGTCTTTCACCTCTTTCTCCCCTCCTCTTCCTCTCTCCCTCTTTGATATTGTCCTTCTCAGAAAAAAGTAATAAAAATATTGGATAATGAAAAATAAAGAATATGAAAGTAAAACAAAAATAAAAATACACAGCAATTTATCTGAGAGACGTCGGTCTGGGAAGTTCGAAGTGTTCAGGAGATAATGACGCAGATGGGGAGAGGCGTGTTCTTCCGACCTCTTCATCTTGTGCGTGCATCTTCGCTTGCCTTGCGGTCTCGCTTATTAAAGTGGGGTCACTAAAATGTCCGGGGTAGAAAGTAAATTTGGAGAAGGGGTGGTGAAATGACCGCTTTCTCTCCTTTGACTTTCTCTCTCTCTCTCTCTCTCTCTCTCTCTCTCTCTCTCTCTCTCTATATATATATATATATATATATATATATATATATATACATATATATACATATATATGTATACATATATTATATATGTGTGTGTGTGTGTATGTGTGCGCCGCGCATGAATTATCAAATAATGAAATGTTGACTGCGGTGTTTTCTCTCTGTAATGCCCTTCCCGTGCGTAATAATGAGTTACCATTTCCCCTAAAATTCTGTAACATTCAAAGTTTGTATTGAAACTGTTAATGTTCAGCTGCGACCGTTAATGCCTTTACTTTCATATGTTATTAAAATCATGGTATCAATAAAGGTGTTGATATGCTTCTTGTGCTGTATTGCAAATGCTGGAAGCAGGGGTTAAACTAACTAACGTATATGATAATAATTACAGTAAAAATAAAAACAATAAAAAACAATAGAATATAACTATAATGACAGTAATGATATTGGTAACACGAGCAAGAATATTTTCACATAAATAAATAGCGATCATAACAAGAAATTAACAGGTGCGGCAGATATATACGTAAAGATACAGAAACAGAGAGGAGGGAGGGAGGGAGAGAGGGAGAGATATACAGACAGATAGATAGATAGATAGGTAGATAGACAGACAGACAGACAGATAGATAGATAGAGAGAGAGAGAGAGAGAGAGAAGGGTAGACAGAGAGCCATAAGCAGACACAAGTACAGACAGACAACGAAAGAAAACAGACACAAAGTTAAGCCGTGACGTGCAGGGAACACTAACCCTCCGAGGTCCACCGAAGCACCGGCGTGGATGGCCGAAGAAGAGCATTGGCCATCCCAGTAAATTGCACGATGTCGAGGCCGTAGTAAAAATCGGAAAACCGCTCCGATGGAAAATGGGCTGAATGCAAAAGAAAAAGGAAAAAGAAAAAAACAGAAAAAACGGGAAGAAACAAAAAAGACAAGAGATAATTGGAAATCAAAATAAAGGTGCAATGTATTTTCTGCGAAATAGGATAGCTGTGAGAATGGCATATAGATAAGCGGGATGGATATAACGAACGTAGATGATCCAGAGGGAACATATTGGCGAGTTTCCATATGCTTTAATTATGATTGAATACAGAAGCCAGATGTCAGCACAAGAGATTGCCTCTAAATCCTTTCTAAGAAAAGGAAAGTGAAAGTATATGAATATCAAAGGGCATTTTGTTAGAAACAAGACCTGTTACAGAGAATGTTTTGTTTTTCTTTTTTTTTAAGTAATTTCCTAGCATTCAAAATCACGACAACACTGTATAACAGAGTTCAAACCCATCCCATATATCAAAACCGTTCATCCACTGACAAATAATATGGCAAACATAGACCACGAACACATCACTGTCAGTGTTAAAACGAGCGGAAGTTATTTCATTCCGAGAATACTTTCCTGTCAATATTCATCTCCACTTCTTTTACACAAAGTTCCGTTTATTGGTTCAGTCCTTCCCACTCTCGCATACTTTCTTCCCTTCAGATCCTATAGAAAGGCCTCCTGTCTCACCCTGTCTTTCACCTCTTTCTCCCCTCCTCTTCCTCTCTCCCTCTCTTTGATATTGTCCTTCTCAGAAAAAAAGTAATAAAAATATTGGATAATGAAAAATAAAGAATATGAAAGTAAAACAAAAATAAAAATACACAGCAATTTATCTGAGAGACGTCGGTCTGGGAAGTTCGAAGTGTTCAGGAGATAATGACGCAGATGGGGAGAGGCGTGTTCTTCCGACCTCTTCATCTTGTGCGTGCATCTTCGCTTGCATTGCGGTCTCGCTTATTAAAGTGGGGTCACTAAAATGTCCGGGGTAGAAAGTAAATTTGGAGAAGGGGTGGTGAAATGACCGCTTTCTCTCCTTTGACTTTCTCTCTCTCTCTCTCTCTCTCTCTCTCTATATATATATATATATATATATATATATATATATATATATATATACATATATATGCATATATATGTATACATATATTATATATGTGTGTGTGTGTGTATGTGTGCGCCGCGCATGAATTATCAAATAATGAAATGTTGACTGCGGTGTTTTCTCTCTCTAATGCCCTTCCCGTGCGTGATAATGAGTTACCATTTCCCCTAAAATTCTGTAACATTCAAAGTTTGTATTGAAACTGTTAATGTTCAGCTGCGACCGTTAATGCCTTTACTTTCATATGTTATTAAAGTCATGGTATCAATAAAGGTGTTGATATGCTTCTTGTGCGGTATTGCAAATGCTGGAAACAGGGGTGAAACTAACTTATATGATAATAATTACAGTAAAAATAAAAACAATAAAAAACAATAGAATATAACTATAATGACAGTAATAATATTGGTAACACGAGCAAGAATATTTTCACATAAATAAATAGCGATCATAACAAGAAATTAACAGGTGAGGCAGATATATACGTAAAGATACAGAAACAGAGAGGAGGGAGGGAGGGAGAGAGGGAGGGAGAGAGGGAGAGATATACAGATAGATAGATAGATAGATAGGTAGATAGACAGACAGACAGATAGATAGATAGATAGAGAGAGAGAGAGAGAGAGAGAAGGGTAGACAGAGAGCCATAAGCAGACACAAGTACAGACAGACAACGAAAGAAAACAGACACAAAGGTAAGCCGTGACGTTCAGGGAACACTAACCCTCCGAGGTCCACCGAAGCACCGGCGTGGATGGCCGAAGAAGAGCATTGGCCATCCCAGTAAATTGCACGATGTCGAGGCCGTAGTAAAAATCGGAAAACCGCTCCGATGGAAAATGGGCTGAATGCAAAAGAAAAAGGAACAAGAAAAAAGAAAAAAAATACGGGAAGAAACAAAAAAAGAAAGAGAGATAATTGGAAATCAAAATAAAGGTGCAATGTATTTTCTGCTAAATAGGATAACTGTGAGAATGGCATATAGATAAGCGGGATGGATATAACGAACGTAGATGATCCAGAGGGAACATATTGGCGAGTTTCCATATGCTTTAATTATGATTGAATACAGAAGCCAGATGTCAGCACAAGAGATTGCCTCTAAATCCTTTCTAAGAAAAGGAAAGTAAAAGTATATGAATATCAAAGGGCATTTTGTTAGAAACAAGACCTGTTACAGAGAATGTTTTGTTTTTCTTTTTTTTCTTAAGTAATTTCCTAGCATTCAAAATCACGACAACACTGTATAACAGAGTTCAAACCCATCCCATATATCAAAACCGTTCATCCACTGACAAATAATATGGCAAACATAGACCACGAACACATCACTGTCAGTGTTAAAACGAGCGGAAGTTATTTCATTCCGAGAATACTTTCCTGTCAATATTCACCTCCACTTCTTTTACACAAAGTTCCGTTTATTGGTTCAGTCCTTCCCACTCTCGCATACTTTCTTCCCTTCAGATCCTATAGAAAGGCCTCCTGTCTCACCCTGTCTTTCACCTCTTTCTCCCCTCCTCTTCCTCTCTCCCTCTCTTTGATATTGTCCTTCTCAGAAAAAAAAGTAATAAAAATATTGGATAATGAAAAATAAAGAATATGAAAGTAAAACAAAAATAAAAATACACAGCAATTTATCTGAGAGACGTCGATCGGGGGAGATCGAAGTGTTCAGGAGATAATGAACCTTTTTCCTTGACGCAGATGGGGAGAGGCGTGTTCTTCCGACCTCTTCATCTTGTGTTGCCTTGTGGTCTCGCTTATTAAAGTGGGGTCACTAAAATGTCCGGGGTAGAAAGTAAATTTGGAGAAGGGGTGGTGAAATGACCGCTTTCTCTCTTTTGACTTTCTCTCTCTCTCTCTCTCTCTCTCTTCTCTCTCTCTCTCTCTCTCTCTCGCTATATATATATATATATATATATATATATATACATATATATATATATATATATATATATATACATATATATATATATATATATATATATATATGTATACATATATTATATATGTGTGTGTGTGTGTGTGTGTGTGTGTATGTGTGCGCCGCGCATGAATTATCAAATATTGAAATGTTGACTGCAGTGTTTTCTCTCTCTAATGCCCTTCCCGTGCGTAATAATGAGTTACCATTTCCCCTAAAATTCTGTAACAATCAAAGTTTGTATTGAAACTGTTAATGTTCAGCTGCGACCGTTAATGCCTTTACTTCCATATGTTATTAAAATCATGGTATCAATAAAGGTGTTGATATGCTTCTTGTGCTGTATTGCAAATGCTGGAAGCAGGGGTGAAACTAACGTATATGATAATAATTACAGTAAAAATAAAAAACAAAAAAAAAACCAATGGGAATATAACTAAAATGACAGTAATAATATTGGTAAACACGAGCAAGAATATTTCCCCATAAATAAATAGCGATCATAAGAAATTAACAGGTGAGGCAGACATATCGTAAAGATACAGAAAAGGAGAGAGAGAGAGAGAGAGAGAGAGAGAAGGGTAGACAGAGAGCCATAAGCAGACACAAGTACAGACAGACAACGAAAGAAAACAGACACAAAGTTAAGCCGTGACGTGCGGGGAAAACACTAACCCTCCGGGGTTTCCACCGAAGCACCGGGGGTGGATGGCCGAAGAAGAGCATGTCCATCCCAGAAAATTGCACGATGTCGAGGCCGTAGAAAAAAATCGGAAAACCGCTCGAGGAAAATGGGCTGAATGCAAAAGAAAAATGAACAAAAAAAACAAAGAAAAAACGGGAAGAAACAAAAAAGACAAGGGGATAATTTGGGAAAATCAAAATAAAGGTGCAATGTATTTTCGCGAAATAGGATAGCTGTGAGAAGGAATATAGATAAGCGGGATGGATATAACGAACGTAGATGATCCAGAGGGAACATTTTGGCGAGTTTCCATATGCTTTAATTATGATTGAATACAGAAGCCAGATGTCAGCAAAAAAAATTGCCTCTAAATCCTTTCTAAGAAAAGGAAAGTGAAAGTATATGAATATCAAGGGCATTTTGTTGAAACAAGACCTGTTACAGAGAAG
>NC_051394.1:3538574-3541074 GCF_015228065.2 Penaeus monodon | reverse complement strand
GAAAAGAGGTTTGGCTAATATGACGGCAGCAACACCTCAGTAATGGAAGCCACACTGACAACAAGATGCCTCCAGACAGCTCTCTCCTCGTCACCGCCATCCGCTGTCACTTCCCAACAGACACTCGCAGATCAGAAGCCTTCCCAGGAGCTCTCTCCCGATTCGGGGAACGGAGAAGACCTGGACGAGTTTGATCCTCTGAAGGCCTCCCCGAAATGCTCTGACACGAAGAACGAAAGCGACCAGGAAGCGCTGAGGAGCCTTAGTAACTCGACCATCTCCCCGTTCGACTGTTTCGACAAGGGCAGAGATATGACAGCAGTGGAATCGTCGGAGGCCAACCAGCTAAGTGTCGAGAAGGACGGTTCGCCGGAGAGCGAGTCAGGAAGACAAGTAATTATAGCTAGTCACAAAGATAAACCAAAGGAAAGTGAAAGAAAGGAACAGCTCACAACACTCAGTGAGAAAGAAGTGAATTTGATATCACTGGAGGAAAAGCCTCAAGTCTCCCTAATTTCAGCAAACCTCGGTGCACAAAATACACCTAAAGAGAGTATTGTACATTATTCAGATGCTTTTAACAATAAAGTGCTTAATTCCTCCATCCTCGCTACATGTGGTTCCTCCCTCCCATGTGGACCATTTTCTAGATCTTGTACACCTATAAGAAAGAACCAACAGCACCAAGAAATGAGTGGGCCCTTCAGTCTCCCTGAAGGAAAAGAGGCATTACGTGATGGTGTATTTAAAACTCTACCATATCAGCTAAACTGTGATAAATCAAAAAGAGGACCCTTCAGTATCCAAAGCCTTGAAACAGCACAGGAACCTACAACATGTACAAACCTTTACTATCCTGAGTATTATAGTAATTATCGTAGTCGTCTCGTAAGGAGGTATACAAATCCAGAGGTTGTGAGGACACAGCCTATGTCAGGGGGCCTTCTAACCACGTCTTGTGAGCTTATAACATCTCCGCCGGGACAGTGCGCATGTGTCAACCCTGGTACAAGCCATGCCTGTGCAGCCAGACCCACACATAAATTGTCTCCAGGTGTTCTCAACCCAGTCTTTGACCAAGGAAGTTGTGAAACTCGTGTTACTTTTGCCTCTATGCCTTCTACGCCAAGAAAATTTTCTCTCGATCTAAATTATATTCCAAGGGATTTCAGCTTACCTGAATTTCCTCAAACAGCCGTATCCTCTGTCATTCCCATCCATCTAAAGGAGGGAACTCAACTTGTCTCCCTTGATTCAGCCAAGCCTGAGTATCAGTGCCTCTCGTCGCAGCCTTCTCCGCCTATTGTCTCTTCGTCTGAGGAACAGAGCAATCACTGCCATCAAAACACAGACACAAATTCTTCTGCAATGTCCCAGGGAGTATCAGAATCTTCCTATGGTGTAACTACAAACAGCTCAGCTTCTGGTACGGGTTTAGAATCCTTAGCCTACAAAGACCTGGGCAGAGACCTCCCCAGCCTTAATGCTATGGCAAAGGTGCTAGGAACGGTGAGGAGCAGTGTGAAACCTCCTGTTCTCACCTCACCAGACTGGTTTAGTTTCTTAACTCCTTCCCAGGAATCTTACACTCAAAAACTCTTCACTCCTGGGGATCTGCAAGACGAACTCATGTACCCTGCACCATATGGGATCTCTTCAGAAGTCTATCAAAATATCAACGCTCAGGAAGCTGACTTTGTCCTCCTTAAACCTAGTAGGAAGCCTAGAACGGAACCTTTGCCTCCACTTTCAAAGGCAGACACAGCACCCACGGTGTGCATACAGGACAGTGATTCTAAAACATCAAATGCAATAAAGACTACAGACGTGAGCTCATCATCACAGTCCACAACACAGTGTGAAACCACCAGCATGCAGAGTAAAATCACTACTACCTTGAGTTCTGAAACCAAAAAATCTGAGAGTCCTGTGGGTTTAATTGAACCTTTGGCGACAGAGGATGAGGAGGCACTGAAGGAAGGTGCACAAGAGAGTAGAAAATTAAGCTTAAGTGAGAGGAGGAAAACCAGCCTCGAAAAAATATACATACCCAGAGCAGTGGAACCAGTTTCTGTCTTGGATGTAAAGATTGATAACTTTGATAGAGATGAGTATGTGTCATACAAGAAGACTCTAGGTGAAAATGATGTACTCATACCTGACTGTCCTCTCCTTCCTTGTAATTCAATGCTTACAGACCTCTCTAAGATTGCCAAAACGAGAAGAAACTCCAAAGGAAACGGTAACAAGAGCACTGATTCCGAAAGGTCAAGAAAATTACCAATCATAACAGATCACGTAATGGAGACAAACCTTGAAAATCTTAGCAAAACCCTTGAGCAAAAGACTCCCTCGAGGAAACAAAGCATACCAAAGAATGAATCCACGCAAAAGGACGATGAGAATGTTAAAAATAATTTGAAAACAACAAAAGACAAGGGACAGGACCAGCCATCACGGGAAAATGTAAAGAATACCGAGAAATTAACAAATATTAAAG
>NC_051394.1:3526074-3531074 GCF_015228065.2 Penaeus monodon | reverse complement strand
GACGCTCCCACCAAGATACTCTCTGTCACGGTAGGAAAGTCTCTCTCACAGGAGGAAACTGTCACTGGAGGAAACTCTTTGTCACAGGAGAGAACTCTCTATCACAGGAGAAAACTCTGTCACAGGAGAAAATCTTTATCACAGGAAAAAAAAAAACTATCACAGCAGGAAACCCTATGACAGGAAGAAACTCTCTGACACAGTAGGAAACTGACAGAAGAGGAAATTCTTACAGGAGAGAACTATCACACGAGGAAACTATCTCTCACAGGAGGAGACTATCACAGGAGGAACTCTCTGACACAGGAGGAAACTCCCTATCACAGGAAGAAACTCGCTGTCACAGGAGGAAACTCTCTATCACAGGAGGAAACTCTCTAACTCTCTATCCTCCGGCCAACCTGGTTGGGTGGAGGATGTTCCCCTGGTGATATATGAGCTTGGGATTGAGAGGTCTTGCCCTTTTTCTAGACATCTCGTGGAAGCTGAACACTATCTCTCGCCTCCTCCAGATTCCTGCCTTTTCTTCTTTATGTTTGTCATCCCCTACCCTTCATTCACCGTGTTGTATCCTTTCCTTCTTATGCACTTTCCACATCCTCCTCTTCTCCATCAGACAGAAAGATAAAAATCTCTCTCTCTCTCTCTCTCTCTCTCTCTCTCTCTCTCTCTCTCTCTCTCTCTCTCTCTCTCTCTCTCTCTCCTTTCTGCCTTTCCACGCCCTTTGTTCTTCTATACCTCCCTCTCATCTCCCTCTTTAGACCTGAAGATGAAAACAAAGGATTTCGAAATGGTTGCCTTGCCTTTCAATAAACCCATACGTGTATAAAAGTTACGTACAGTTGTTATTGTTATTCCTTTCATTGTTGTTGCTCGTATTATATATATTATAACCTTAAATCTTCAAGGTATCCATCAACGTAATTATATTTATCATCGAGGAAGGATATAATACAACAATTTTCTTTCTTTCTTAGACATTACAGACAGCTTAGACATTACAGACAGCTTAGAATCTCTTAAGAGTGACAGAGATATAACTAATGCTATAAAATAATGTAAATCCTGCCTTTTAATCCCGGAGCAAGCCTTATTTGTACGTTAAAAAACAACATTTTTTATATAAGACAGGGAGGAACGTGTAGACTACTAGCTTCTAGTGTGAAAAAGACGTGTGATAACTCGGCAAATAAATGCAAGTAAAGAGAGTTTCGTAAGTGGCAATAAGTGAGAATAAGAAAATAAGAAAAAAAACTGGAAAACCGAAGTACTTGAAAATCAGAAAGAGAGATTTAGAAACCTATAAAAAAACTAGAGGGAATGGAGGCATTAGATATTATTGCAAAGTCAACAAAGGGATTTCTTGCAAGTGAAAGAAGCTGCAGATGAGAAGGAAATGATCTGAGAAAGAGAAGTATTTGAGTCTTTCCTTTGAATGTTTTTTTGCATTATAGTATGGTATGATTTAGTATTATAATAATGAAGATAATGATAATGAAAATGATAATAATTATAATGATAATGAAAATGATAATAATTGTAATGATAATGAAAATGATAATAATTATAATGACAATGAAAATAATAATAATTATAATGATAATGAAAATGATAATGAAAAGATAATAATTGTAATGTTTATATTGATAATGATATTGATGATTATAATGTTGATGATGATTATGATAATGATAATAATTATAATGCTGAGGATGGTAATGACAGTAATGATAATGATATTGGAAATAGTAATGATAAAATGATAATATTGGAAATAATAATGATAAAAATTATAATGATATTGCATATTATGGTACTGAAGATGATAATTGTAATAATGATGACAATGATTATCGTAACAACGATAATGATAATGGTAGTAGTAGTAGTAGTAACAATAATTATAACAATAATAATTATTATTATTACTATAATAATGAAGAATAACATTCATCATGATAATGATAATGATAAGGAAAAATGATTATGATAATGATAAATGTTAATATTAATGATAACAATCTCCACTAATGTAGTAGGAACAACTACTATTCGTGTTTACTAGACGACAGTCGGATACACGGGATAAAAAGCAAATAAAACACAACACATACTGTTTACGAGAGAATGTTGAACGGTTCATAATAACACAAACAAGGCAGGTAAACAGAACGGATACGAAATGAATTATTACACTAGTTTGAAAGAACACGGTTTTAATAATATGTCTACACTGCTAAATTAATTTCCCTAGAAATCGAGTTAATATTCTTCACACGTATATGTTATATTGTTATGTATATTGTCAGTACATGGTTACATTATACGAGTTTTGTAATTAGCTTAATGCTATATGAGATCTTACTCTCTAATGCTTCACTCTTTTTACTCCTTTAAGTAAGATGGATACACAGAATCAATTCAAAGTGTTAACTATATAGTTTACATAGCCTACTATTTCATAACGTTTTCTTATTTTCCTGTTTCAATATGAATACTTTTACCACGCCACAGTTATCACCAGGGGACTTATGCCCTTCTCCATTAACCTTATGGAAGCATATGAAACTTATATTTCCATTACCTTAATGTCTGGCGTTTTTTATTACCACTTCGCCTTCCTCCCTCTCCTTATCACGGGCGAAGTGCCTTTGAAAATACCAAATTACCAGACAATGGGCGAGGGGAAAGGCCGTCGTCCCCTACCCCTCCACGCGTCAGGGTAATCTAGCCGATCCTCCTAGCATCGCTCCATTATAATCTTCTGCTTCTTGAGTCCTTTGTGGCAGGATGGGCCGGGGAAAGGGATGAGCCTGCCGGCGAGTGACTGCCGGAAGACCTACGCTGAGATAGGAAGACCTTCATCCTGTAGGGTTATTAAGGAGCGACCGTCACTCGGGTAGCGCGGAATATCGAGAGCTGATACTTGATGTTGTGTATTTTTTTTACAGTTTATGTGGCATTTTATTAATCTGTCTAGTTTAGTCTTTATTCAGTCTTCATATAATGAAGGGTATTGTTTCTTTAAATACAAATATACTTAAATTTTGAGATGATTTGGCATTTTGATTACAGTTCTCGTTTAATCTTCAATTAGTCTATATATAAAGCATGTGTGTTAATATTTAAACAATAAACTGAAGCTAGGATAGGACTCACTAACTATGTACACATTCATGAGCAAATTCAATAACAACTTTGGCCAGTCACGAGTCCCAGAATCTACAAAGTAATTGGTAGAATAATTTCCTGGAGGAAGCCGAGAGACCAATTAGTAAGAGCAATTGGTAGTGCTGAAACCCTTCTGTCAGAGGCTGCCACCACCATCCGCTGTCTCTATTTTTGTCCCCTTTTCTGGACCGATAACTTCGTTCTTTCCGTTTTCAAGCGCCTTGGCCATCTCCCCTCCCTCCCCATTCACCTCCTTCAACACTTTTGTTTCTCTTTTTCTTTCCCGTACTTACTCTCTCTCTCCCTCTTCCTCACTCCGTTGCTTAACTTTCACTCTTTATCACGGCCCAGTAATATTCTAACTTTCTTGCCATAACTTCAGGGAGCAGCAATTCAATTTCTGTACATGATACTTCACGTTCACTGAATTCTGAACTCTTTTACACTTCCTCTTGTCAGTTTGAGATCACCTGACACAAAGTTCTTGAACTTGGCCATTTTTGATGTTAAATTGATTATCATGAAAATGACAATAAATTATATAAAAATCGCAAAGTGGCGGATCACAACAATGCCAATGTTAGCCTAATTGATTATAAATTCTTTTAACTAATGATAATGACAAAAATAAAGAGTAATTAATTTGTATAAATAAACAAACTAGAGGTTATCTTAAAATCCTTTTTGCTCATCAAACTGTAAACTTTCATCTTCCTTTTTTTCTTTTATTGTTAACAGATCCATTAAACAACAAACCTATAGAGGTATGAAGAGAGGTCTAGCCTGAACTCATAAATTTCGTCTTTCGATAGTTCCTAATGGCGGTAATTGCAATGGTTGTTATTAAAACAACCTGAAGATGGAATCCATGTGGATTTCGAAACTATAGTCTCACTTTCAATAAATCTAGTTTTTGTATTGTGGGTTTTTCTTCCAATGGTTGTTATTAAAATAGTAACAGTAATGATGATAATGACGATTACTAATGTTTAGAATAATGATGATGATAATGGAGACGATGGTGATGATGATGATGACGATTATGAAGATGATGTTACTAACGATGATGTATAGTAATATAGTAATACTGATAATGTATAGTAATACTGACAATAATGATTATAGCGATCAGTAATAATAATGATAACAATAATAATGACGATAAAAGAATCTTGATCACAACAATATATACACATCTTTTTAATCGAACTAGCTCAGACTTTTGGCTAATAGTTTGTCAAATGATTTATTCATATTCAATTTACAGTGTACGGAGGAGGCAGGGATACCTTAAAAAAAAAAAAAAAAAAAAAAAAAAAAAACGTTTATAGAAACCCCGAGAACAGATGGAAATGCGTTCATAAGGAAAAGAAGAAATAAAATCGAGGTTGATATATGTATTTTGATTTTCAAAAAAGGAAGGGAAGGGCAACAAGAGGAGAAGAAGAAGAAGAGAAGAGAGAAGATAAGAAGAAAAAGGAAAAGAAGAAGGAGCAAAAGCAGCTAAAGCAATTATTGTTATTGTTATTATAACCATAATTATAATCATCATTATTATAACTACTATAATTTCTGCTATTGTAATCACCATCCTCATAATCTTCCACATTTATCTTTATAATCATCGTAATCGTAATCATCATTACCACTATAATTATCCTCCTCATCATCATCAGTATTATTATCATCTTCACCAAATACTTCCTATGAAAATTATGTAGTGAAACTGATAACGATCATAATACAATTAGAATAATCACATTATAATATGCATTAATAACAGTAATAGTATCGTGGTTTTCTGATCATTTAAATAATATTCAGAGCGT
>NC_051394.1:3466074-3468574 GCF_015228065.2 Penaeus monodon | reverse complement strand
CTTTCGCGTCTACATGACCCGAAGTACTGTATCTTATTCAAGGAAAAGTGCTCTTCCCACGCATGGCCGGCTTAGACATGGCTTAACAAGCCCCCTCTTCCCTGTATTTATATAGGACCCAATAAAACTAATTACTGCAGGAATGCGTGCTTCAGTAAACCGTCTCTCAGCATGCGGAATGGGAATGGCCAGCTCGCAGTCACTCGGTCGAAATATTTGCGCTAATTATGATTTTCATAGCTACAGTGCACTCTCGGGGATGAGCATTTAGGATGGATACTCTTTACCTATTTTTGGTCATGTTTATAGTTTTTCGTTGTTGCATTTATTATTGTTTATAATATCGTTATTGTTGTTGTTTCATGTTATTATTATTATTAGTAGTAGTAGTATAGCTGTGACCACGGTAGCAGTAGTAGTAGTAGTAGTATAGGTATTATTGTTATTACATCACTGTGATTATCATAACCATCATCATCATTATTAGTATTAGTATTAGTATTAGTATCATCATCATCATCATTATCATTATCATAAGCAGCATCTTAATTACCCATTATTATCAATAATATTTGTACTATTATTACTACTATTATTATCATTATCATCACTGTTATCATTACGTTTACCAGAAACATCATTAACACAGCAGCATTGTTATTACCATTACACCATTATTGTCATACTTTTCACCGTTGTAATTACCATCGATGTTATTATCATTATCGATATTATTCTCAGCAGCATCATCCACATCATCATTATTATTATTATCTTCCTCTTCCTCTTTACCATCATCTATATCTTCATTTTCATCTTCACCTTGTCCACCGGTATCATCATCATCACAATTAAATTCACTGTTATCATTTTCAAGGAACTTTTCCGTAAACAATATACAAAAGTGATACATGGCTTTGATGTCTACTATATAAAACATATAATATATTTACAGCATACAAACATATGTTCTTTATAAGTGTGCGAAATATAATTGTTTAGAGAAAATAGACAGTTAGAAAGAGACAAAGTAATGTACAAAATAGGTAGATAGGGAGATGGTATAATGAATATCTAAATAGATATATACATGAATAAATTGGTCACATAGATAGGGAGAGTGGAGAGGCGAAGGATCCTACTTTATAAACATAGATATTCATACATGTCCTCACAAACAAAATATCGAAAACTAATTAAATTCCCTCTCTCTCTCTCTCTCTCTCTCTCTCTCTCTCTCTCTCTCTCTCTCTCTCTCTCTCTCTCTCTCTCTCTCTCTCTCTGTGTGTCTCTCTCGCTCGCTCGCTCTCTCTCTCTCTGTCTAACTATCTACCTATCTATCAATCTCTCTCTCGCTCTCGCTCTCCCTCTACCTCTCCCTCCGCCCCGCCCTTACTCTCTCTCTCTCTCTCTCTCTCTCTCTCTCTCTCTCTCTCTCTCTCTCTCTCTCCACACACACACACACACACACACACACACACACACACACACACACACAGAACATACATATGTAAGTTATTATTTCCCATTCTACATAGCTTTCGAAAACATAATAACAGGTTTTTACGGTTTGATTCTCTTCATCAACACCGAACACAACAACAAAGACAATATAAGCACCGCAAACAAAGAAAAATCTAAGAAAATAACAAAAGCACTGAAACAAAGTATAATCAAAGAAAATAACAAAATAACTGTAACAAAGAAAATATCATAGGAAAAAATAAAATCACTGAAACAAACAAACAAAAATCACTAAAACTAAGAAAAAATCAATGAAACAAAGAAAAATCAAAGAAAATATCAAATTCACAGAAACAAAGAAAAAAAATCACAGAGACAAAGAAAAATCAAAGAAAATACAATACAATCAACGAAACAAAGAAAATATAAAAAAATAACAAAATCACAAAAAAAAAAAAAACAGAAACAAAGAGAAATAATAAAAGAAAAAAAATAACAAAGTCACCGAAAAAAATCGTAAAACTTTATGCTACCAACATGTGCTTACGTCATACACAAATTTTCACCAAGAAACCACTGCCAGAAAAAGCAAATATTATATACCTTGCTACCATCTATCCACGTTTTTTTTTTTTTTTTTTTTTTGAGTGGGGGGGGGGGGTTGTTATCGCCACCCGCAGGATTTTCCGAGCTGGCATAAATCTGGATCTAGGATGAAAATGCCTCAGTGTTTCAGGGAATAGATGTATTCGGGGTGGATAGTTGGGTGGGTAAGGGTATATAATAGACTACCCGCAAAAGAAAATAGCTATTGATGCCATGATAGGTTTCTCTGTAATAATAATGATAATAAAAAAAAAAATAATAATAATAAAAGATGAAGAAGATTTTTAAAATGAGATTGTTTAGAGTAGTCACCCAACGCCGCAAACCTCTTTTAAAGTCTTAAATATTATTTAAAAAGTGAGGGGGGGTGAGAGAATAATATCACCTTAAATTTAAATCTTCCACTTTTTAAATCTTAAATATTACCCCC
>NC_051394.1:3456074-3458574 GCF_015228065.2 Penaeus monodon | reverse complement strand
AGAGAGAGAGAAGAGAAAAAGAAAAAGAAATAAGAAAAGATAAAGAAGAGTAAAGGGGGAAAGAGGAGAGAGAGGGAGAAGAGGAAGAGAGGGGAAAGAAGAGAAAGAAAAAAAAAAAAAAAGAAAAAAAAAAGAGAGAAAAAGAAAAAAAAAAGAAAAGGAGAGAAAAAAAAAAAAAAAAAGGGAAAGAAAGAAAAGAGAGAAAGAGAAAGAAGAAAAGAGAAAAAAAAAAGAAAAAAAAAAATAATAGATAATAATTTTATAAAAAAAGAAGAGGAGAGAAAAACAAAATGAAAAATTTAAAACCAAAAAAAAAAAAAAAAAACCCAAAAAAACCATATTAAAAAAAAAGAATCCCCAAACAAACCATGACCCAAATTCGAAACCAGCCTTGCTAATCGCCAGGTCAAGAGCGACATCCAAAGGGGAGATGCCACTCCGCCTGGCACTGTTGACGCAAGTGGAAGAGGGGCGGGGTGAGGGGTGGGGGGTGGGGGTGGCAGCTCCAGGCAAGTATACTCTAGCGGTTTGAGTGACTTGCTGTCACTGTTAATCGGCAGTTTTCTTTTATGATGTTGGAAGTGCCTTGTGAAGCTAGGAACGGATGGCACAGGGGACCACACCACACTTAATATATATATATTATATATATATATATAATTATATATATATAAAATATATATATAAAATGATAATATAATATATTATATTTTATATTATATAATATAAATAATTTTATATATTTTTAAAAAATATATAATACCATTAGTGGTGTTTTTATATTATATATATATATATATATTTTATATATATTATATATAATATATATATATATATATATATATATATATATATATTTTATATATTATATATATAATATATTTTATATATATATATATTATATATATACATGTTGTGTGTGTGTGTGGTGTGTACACACACAAACAAACAACACACACCAACACACACCACACACACACACACCACCACACACAACACACACACACACAACACATATATATATTTTATATATATATATAATATATATATATATATATATATATATATATATAAAATATATATTTATGTAAAAAATTTTTAAAAATATATATATATATATATATATATATATATAAAATATATATATATATTATATATATATATATATATTTTAAATTTATATATATATGTATATATTTTAAATATATATATATTATATATATATATATATATATATATTATATATATATATATATATATATATCTTTGCGTGTGTGTGTGTCTCTCCCCTCTCTTACTCTCTCTCTCTCTCTCTCTCCTCTCTCTCCCCTTTCCTCCTCTCTCCTCTCTCTCTCTCTCTCTCTCTCTCTCTCTCTCTCTCTCTCTCCTCTCTCTCTCTCTCTCTCTTTCTCTCTCTTTCTCCTTTTTCTATTTTTGAAATATGAGAGCAAAATCCCTCAGTCATATCGAGGATTCAATCCATTAATTCAGACAAATGGATGCATTTGCTCTTAGTAATCTTTATAAACTCTTGCTTTTAGAGTGATGCTAGCATTTTTCGCAAACACTTTCTCTATTTCAGTACCTCTATCTCAGTTTCTCTTTGCTCAGCTACTTCTCTTTGTTTATTTTCGCTCTCCCTTTCGTTGTAAATCTGTCAACTCCACTGTCCATCTGCGTTTGTTTTTCTCTCTGCGTTGTTTTCATTTCTTTTTGTGTGTAAGTCACAAACTAACAAGTACAGTAAGTACAAACTAACTCACTCACTCTCGCTCTCTCTCTCTCTCTCTCTCGTTTTCTCTCTATCGCTCTCTCTCTCTCTCTCTCTCTCTCTCTCTCGTCTCTCTCTCTCTCGTCTCTCTCTCGCTCTCTCTCGCTCTCTCTCTCTCTCTCTCTCTCTCTCTCGCTCTCTCTCTCTCTCTCTCTGTTCATCTGTCTGCTCAGCGACTTCTCTGTTTGTATTTTCGCTCTCCCATTCGTTGTAAATCTGTCAACTCCACTGTCCATCCGCGTTTGTTATCTTTTTTTCTATTTATTGTTTTTATTTCTTTTGGTGTGTAAGTCACCCATACGTACATGTACACACTAACTCTCTCCTTTCTCTTTGTCTCCCCTTTGCTCCTCCTTTTTCCCCTATTCTCTCTCTCTCTCTCTTCATCTCTCTCTCTCTCTTCTCTCTCTCTCTCTCTTCCCCCTCTCTCCCCTCTCTCTCTCTCTCTTTCTTCTCTCTTTCTCTCTTTTTCTCTCTCTTTCCTTACTCTCTCTCTCCTCTCCCTCCTCCTCTCTCCTCCCCTCTTCTCTCTCTCTCTCTCTCCCCTCTCTCTCTCTCTATTTTATATATATATAATATAATATATAATATTTTATTATTTTTAATATATATATGTCACTCCTCGCTCACTCTCTCCTCTCTCTCTCTCTCACCACACACACACACACCCACAACACAAACCCACACCACCACACACACCACAACCCACACCACACACACACACACGCA
>NC_051394.1:3411074-3413574 GCF_015228065.2 Penaeus monodon | reverse complement strand
ACTGCTCGCTTGAGCCAGATCTCAATGCGAGAAAACGACATATCTCCTTGAGAAGTCAAACGCAGGTGTCGTAGGGGAAAGTCGCCGCCGTGGCATAGGTGTTAAACGCGCCGAACCATGGTTGATTACGAAGGGCATTCAGTCACAGAAGGGTGAGACTGCCAAATATCCTCTCAAATAATGAATTGAGAGAGGCCGATTTCCTGCAGTGGAATATATGGCTGTTGAAAAAAAAAAAAAATCTAAAATGATATTTTATATATATATATATATATATCTATATATATATATATATTAATATATAAAATATATTATGTGTGTGTGTATATATATATGTGTATATACATTATATATATATATTAATATTATAATATATATATATTATATAATATTATATATGTGTGTGTTTTGGTGTGTGTGTTGTGTGTGTGTGTGTGTGTGTGCGGTGTGTGTGTGTGTGTATAGATACATAGATATATATATATAATATATATATATATATATATATATATATATAATTATATTATGTATATATATGTATATATATGTATTTATTTATTTATTTATTTATTTACTTATTTATATGCATGTATGCATGCATATATGTAGGTATAAATATGTATATATGGTAAAAAAATCAATAAATTACGTTAGTGCATAGCGTTTCTTTATACGTGCATATGTGAGTGAGTGTGCGATTTTCTGTTTATTTGTCTATGTACATATATATTCATTCAATTATCTATGAAGAGTCATTCAAGACAATGTAGGTGCGTTCGTAAATGTATGCCACAATCAGCCTATTTATTATTACGTTTGAACTGGAACAGGCACAGGCAGCTGCTATAAATCGAAAATGAAATGGTTGTTTGACAAATTGCTATTGGCTGGGCCCCCCCTGCGCTATATATCAAATGAAATATGCCTTACAAATGTATAAACCCGCAATTCAGAATGTTACGTATAGCTGTTTCGTAACATTGAAATATATGTTGCAAGATCAAGGAGGGGGTGGAGGAGGAGGGGGTGCTGGTGGAGGAAGAGGAAGGAGGAGGAAGAGGAGGAGAGAAGGAAGAAGAAGAAGAAAAGAAGAAGAAAAAGAAGAAGAAAATGAAAAGAAAAGAAAAAAAGAAGAAGAAGAAATAGAAGATGAAGGAAAAGAAGAAGGTGATGAGGAAGAAGAAGAGGAGGAGGAAGAGGAAGAAGAAGTAGAGGAGGAGGAGGAGGAGGAGGAGAAGGAGCAGCAGCAGTAGGAGGAGGAGGAGGAGGAGGAGGAGGAAGAGGAAGAGGAGGAGGAGGAGGAGGGAGGAAGAAGAGAGAAGAAATAGAAGATAAAGAAGAAGAAGAAAAAGGTGATGACAAAGAAGGAGAGAAGGAGGAGGAGGAGGAAGAGGAGAAAGAAGAAGAAGAAGAAGAAAAGAGAGAGAGAGAAAAAAATATATATAGAGAGAGAGAGCCAGAGACAGAGAGAGAGAGAGAGAGAGCCAGGAGAGAGAGAGAGAGAGAGATTGAGAAAGCGAGGGGGAGACAAAAAGCAGAGACGAGGACAGAAACAGAATAGAGATAGAGATAGAGAAATAAACAGAGATATAGAAAAAAAATCTGAATGTACAAGAAAACCATCTGGGTGCCAAGAAAGTGAATGATTGACAGAGAAAGCGTGCGTGTGTGTGGTGGTGGTGGGGGGGGGGGGAGAAGGAGGACCTGTGAGGAAGAAATGAGTTACATGAAGTGAGGTAAGGTTCAGGACGATAAGAGAAAAGGAATTTACACGAAAGCGAAGAGAGAAAAGGAATTTGGACGATGACGAAAGCGAAATATTCGAGCCGAGGACAGGCGCGTACAGTTGCCAAGTTTTATTTTACGGCTGAATAAACATTTCCGATAATAAGGCCGATACATTTTGAAATCCACCACATTTTTTTCTTTTTTTTTGACACACCTGTGTATGTGCTTCCTTATGGCGGTAGGAGTGATCTCGTATAATTGATGGTTTTACTTGGCAATTTATGGTCTAACGAAAGGATCTTGCAACAGCTATTGTTTTAGAAGGGAAATGTTTACAGCAGCGGTGATTAATCTCTGCAAAATACTAGCAAAAAAAGAAATCAAATCTACCTGTTGTTGCACTGAAATAATTTTGGAAAACATACCTATCATCCACAAGACTTTACGAACTAAAAACAGCAGCTTTAGAGCCATACCAAGCCGTTGCACCGGACAGTTCCAAACAGTAATCTACCGGTGCAATTAAACAACAGTTGCAAACTAAGTCCAATGGCCTAATTATCTCCACGCGAATTCAAGAGCGAGCAATTGT
Organism: Penaeus monodon; assembly: GCF_015228065.2. NCBI lineage: Eukaryota > Metazoa > Arthropoda > Malacostraca > Decapoda > Penaeidae > Penaeus > Penaeus monodon. The sequence continues at coordinate 3,411,254 of NC_051394.1, read as the reverse complement.
GTTCAGTAATGGTAATCGATATGACATTGCCAGGAGCGTGGCACTTATGCTATTCCGCGGGTCATCTGGCACTGACCAAGGCATTCATAGGCGATGGAAAGATAGTGAAATGAAATACCATCAATATAAGCATACATACATAATACTAAAACATACATACATACATGATTATATATAAAC
>NC_051394.1:3392168-3394668 GCF_015228065.2 Penaeus monodon | reverse complement strand
AAGTTCCTTGCCCAAGGGAAAAACGCACCGGGGGGTGACTCGAACCCCCGAAAATCAATTGCGTCGTGACAATCTTTATCCGATGCTCTAACCACTCGGCACCGGCCTCATATAATATATATTTTATATTAAATTATATATTATATATATTATATATATATAATATATTATATATATTATATAATTATAATAATTTGTATCTGTACTATATATGTATCTATGTATTATGCATATTATATTATAATATTATTTTATATATATATTTATATATATATATTATATAATATATACATACCATATTATATATATCTGTGTGGGGTGTGTGTGTGGGTGTGTGTGTGTGTGTGTGGTGTGTGTGTTGTGTGTGTTGTGTGTGTGTGGTGTGGTTGGCGTGTGTGTGTGTGTGTGTGGTGTAGTATGTATGTGTATCATATATTACTACATTATAATTATATATATTAATAAATTTTTTATATTATAATATATATATTATATATTAATATATATATAATTTTTGTGACCCTTCAAAAAAATTATATCAGTTTAAAAAAGGTGGCTAATGTTAACTCAGCAGCTTCGCCTCTTCGGCAGCAATTCTTTCCTAGTTTTTACCCAGAGTTAAGTTCTTATGGCCCCCCTGAGACACTGCATAAAAGGAGGAAAAGTTGCACAGAGAAAATCCTATTACACTTTTTCCTATTTTTTCTCTCTTCTTTATTTACTATTTGTTTCCATCCTTGTCTCTCTCAAATCCTTTTTTTTTCTCTTTTCTCTATCACTTTGTTTCTCTCGCTTTCACTCTCGCTCGCTCTGTCTCTGTCCTTCAACTTTCTGTCCTGTCCTGTCTCTGTCTTCTCGTCTCTCTCTCGCTCTCCCCTCTCTCTCTCTCTCTCTCTTCTCTTTCTTTTTTCTTACTTCTATCTGCCCTCTCCCCCCTTTTCTTTCTATTTGGTACAAAAGTTTAAAATTGGCGAAAGCATCAAGTATCCTTTTATATGTTTTAGAAAATACTGTAATACCATTATTATTAATTCACCCCATCATATATAGTAATTCTTTGTGCCTTTCCTTTCCCTATTATTTCTGCTGAAAGGAAAAAAAAAAATTTTATTTTTTTTTAAAAAAAAAAAAATTTTCACTGGCCTCTTTTTAAAAAGCTATCACCCATATTTGTTATTTTTATACCCTTACTTCTTTTCAGATTTTTCTGATATTTTTTTTTTTTTTCTAAGAGGGGTTAATGTGTGATCACCCACTGTTATTTTTATTTTTAAGCCTCTACTACTATTTTTTCCATTTTTTTATCTTTCCAAAAGCTGTTGTAAAACCTGTTTTATAGTTTTTCTTTAAATTTACACTGCTCAGACCACATCCCTCCTCCTAGTTAAAAATGTGATTGGTGAATATACACTGTGTGTACTGCTATCCCCAAATCCTATTTTATGTCATCATTTTTAGCAAACGTTTTTTTAAACTAACATTACAAAAAGGAAAAAAAGAATCCTTTTGAAGTATTAAATCTTCAGGGGTATATTGTTAAAGACGCACTTCACTCGAATCACTGATGATATAAAATGTTTTTTGTATACGTTGAATTAACCGTAGATAAACCCCGAAAAAGTACAAGAAAAAATAAACTACAATTCTTGAAAGTAAAAAAAAAATCCCAGCAGTTGATAAAAAACAAACAGGTATTTTTTTTCCTTTTTTTCTATTGTTTATATACTGTTTTCAAGTTGCGAATATGAAAAGCTAAACTTTTACAAACCTTATTTACGCATAAAAAAGCTCTTTGATCGCTTTTGCTTTTGTAAGGTAAAAATACAAAAAAATAAAAAGTGTTTCATTCAAAAATTTTCATCATCCCCAACGAAAAGTGATCCTGAAAAACATCTCTAAAAAGATTTCTTAATATGATTTTATTTCATGTTTTTTTTCATCTTTTGTAAAACCCTCCCGTAGTAAGGTTTTATTATAAACTGAAGTCAGTGAAAATAGATTTGTGATAACAGAAATTTTACATGTTGATTAACCCCTTTTTTTGCAATTAATTTTTAATTTTCTTTCTTTATTTTTCTGTGGTTTTAGGAAAAAAATTAACCATTTTCTCTATTTTTTTGTCCCCTGGTACGTACCCGTTTATCGTTCTTTTAAAAAATTGATATGAAAAATTTTCTATAATATTTCGGCTTCGTCACAACAAACCCACACACACACCACACCGCACACAAACAAAAAACCAAAAAACACACACACACCCCACCACACACGCACACATACACCACATACACACATGCACACACACAAGAGAGAGAGAGAGAGAGAGATATAGAGATAGAGCGAGAGAGAGAGAGAGAGAGAGAGATAGAGAGAGAGAGAGAGTAAAAAAAGACAGACAGACAACGACAGAGATTTTTTTTTTCACCTGTTTCACACCTCCGCTTGTCTGTACCTTTAAGTGTATGCATATGATCCTTTCCTCTTAACGGACTGTGTGTAC
>NC_051394.1:3384668-3387168 GCF_015228065.2 Penaeus monodon | reverse complement strand
TATATATATATATATATCTATATATATATATATTATATATATATAAATATTATAATTATATATATATCTGTAATGTAATATCTATATATATATTATATATATATATATATATATATATATATATATATATATATAGAGAGAGAGGTAGAGAGAGCGGTAGAGAGAGCGGTAGAGAGAGAGAGAGAGAGAGAGAGAGAAGCAGAGAGTAGAAGAAATTGATAGTAGATAGATAGACAGGTAATAGATAGACAGATAAACTGAATAGATAGATATAATTACGTGTGTGTGGTGTATTTGTTGTGTGTGTGTGGGTGTGTGTGTGTGTGTGTGTTTGTGTGTGTGTGTGTGTGTTTGTGTGTGTGTGTGTGTGTGTGTGTTCTGTTTGTTTTGTGTGTACACACACACACACACACACACACACACACACACACCACACACACCACGAACACACACCACACACACACATCAACCATACATACACACACACATACACACACACACACACCATATATATATATATATATATATTATAGATATATACTATTGGACTATTATATAATTTTTTTTTTTTTTTATGTACTGTTATAAATCTATACAGATATATACATATAGAAGTTATATGTATATATACATACATACATAATACATGCATACATTATATATATATATAATATCTATATATATATATATATATATATATATATATATATATACATTATATATATAATTATCTATATATATATATCTATCTATATATAGATATATATATATATTATGTTACTGTCGATATCTATACCTATATAACATATATACTATTATATGTATCTATCCTACATGCATACACACACATATCATATAATCTTTATATAATATATATATTATCTCTAAGTTCTATATATATATATATATATATATATATATATATATATATATATGTATCTAATATATATATATAATATATCATATATAATATATATATATTATATAATATATATATCTATATATACATATATAAACATATATATCTCAAACCACAGAAACAGTCAAACTGGGGGAGCGGCCATCGACCAGACTTGTCAATAACAGAAGTTTGGCTTCCTTCCCATTCCTAGCATTTGGCGTAACGACGGCGGTAGAAAATGCGAGCTGTGGATCGAGATTCTTTTATAGAATATAGAATCTATACTTTTTTTGGGTGTTCATATCTCGTTAGGATGTACACTGTATGGTAAACATATGTTTTTTTATGGTATTTATTTATCATTTTTTGTATTTACTTTATTATTTTATTACAATGACTATCAGTATTTTTCTGTTTTCAAATTATGTCTACATATTGTTTTAATTATTCCCTGTTATTGTAAGTACTCTAACTATAGCGGCAGAGTTTTTTTTTGTTTCCATATAAGCAACAATACTAAAATCAATGATACGAGTTTTTACATTATGTTTCCGAACCATCGCTTAATTATTATCATTACCATTATTGCTATTACTATTAGTTATTATACAGTAAAATAATGACTATTGATTTATTCACATCTGTGCTTCTTTTTTTCTTACTCATGCCAGATCCTCCTGAAAGATTAAAAAATAGCTAAATGAAGAAAAGAAAAGAAAGAAAACCAATACTCGTTCTATTCAATCCAACAGTTCTTATCCCACTTAAAGTTCCCTGATATAGCCAATATAGCCACGCTTCCCTATAAACATTTAATACAGTAAGCGCGCCATCACTCAAAGCCTGTGGAGCTTTATCAGTAGATTGTTGGGCTTCTAAGCACACATGTTTACAATCCGCCACAAAAGCAAACGAACGCTTCCTCTATCTCTGAGCCACACGGGGACAGAGAGGGATAGGGAATGGGGTGCGCCGAGCCAGACAATTCGCCTTCACATTGGAATACACAAAAATGTGGTTTGGTATGAAAAGGGAAATTGAAAGGGCGACGACTTCATCCTCAGAATCTCAATAAATAGTAGATATGTATAGCCTCCGTGATGGACAGATGGAGTCAACGGATGAACATTTCTCGTGATTAGTTTTCATGAAGTTACACACACTACACATACGGGTCAAAATTCTAACAAAACGCACAACGCTAAACTGTATAAAAAAAGAAATCCCTAAACGTAAATGACTTTTAAACTGCTTGATCAATTTCTGACTGATAGCCTTTACTGGCGATAGATTACCTGTTATTGAATCTGGACTGCGAGTATTGGATTATGTCCCGTGTTCATAATTACAGCCTAAATTGGTTGCTCCGCGAATTATTATGCGGCCCCCTTTTATCCCCAAAATCATGTTATAACTGCAATGCATAAAATTGACCGGAAAATTGAAGCACTTATTAGCCCTGTGTTGGCACGTAGATTAAGCTTTTTTTTTTTTTGGGGAAGTTTTTGTCTTTCCTAAGTATTTAAGTCTTAGTTATGGATTTGCGCCAATATCTAACTTCTCGTATTTGTTAAATTACTCTTCATCTGCGTGTAATGA
>NC_051394.1:3374668-3377168 GCF_015228065.2 Penaeus monodon | reverse complement strand
GACTTTCAAATACCCAGATTTTACCCTAACTAGACAAGCCTTCTTAAAGTTAGGATTTAATTACGGTGGTGTTTACCATGCTTTAGATAGCTCGTCTGGAGAGATTGTTTATAATCCTCTTTCTCCTTGTTAATTTTTTCTGGACTTGTTATGCTGGACATCATAAATCTCGTTCACTGGAAAATGATAAAGTATGGTTTAATGAACGGATGTCACCAGCTTATAGGCCAACATACTGCATACATCCTGGTCTGCTAACCGCACTCGTATTTGTTGGGATAATCATGTTTTCCAATGTGAAATAAGCAATTAATGTTGATAAGGGGGAGGTAAATCTGAATATAATGCTAATTTGAAAGAAATTCTCTCAGAAGTGTCAAAGCCTTATAAATGTGGTCAACGCTTAAGCATCTCTGTATGGTGTTGATCCTCCATTCCTTCTTCAATAAAGCCTGATGGTAAGGGTTATATATAGTTCGATCGAGAAAGGGGCCTACTCGTTAGCAGAAGTTTAAAAGAAATTGAAACTTGCTCTTTCATGTCACCCATGCTTTAAATTTTCATTTGCTTTCAGGCCCTAAAAAATCAAGTAATCTGTTATCATATTAGACGAATATGAGGAGCTGACCCCAGTGGCTTATTTCCTTAGATAAGAAATAGACAAAGAAAAAAAATAATGGTCAATCAGCTCTTGAATTAGATGTAATCTTACGTCTTTCAGTTCGCCAAAGGTTCATTTTTCAGAGTGCTTCGGCTCTTTGTAATGTTTTTACCCTATTCCAAAGGGTCCCATTACAGTCTTCACTACCTCTATAGGTCCATTTTTAATTACACCAGTTTTTATCTAAATGTTTTTGAACGTTCTCTCTGGTCAAAAACCTCTTTCTGTACAATTGAGTCCGATATATTCCAGAACTCAGTTTGGTTTTTTAGAAAGCTGTGGTGAAACATTGCGTATGATGGTGAATTGAAATGCAGTCTGTCAGGAATAGGACAAGCATTTCATCTAGTTAGGCCTCTTTTTCGCAAGTGCAAGAGATTTAATGAAGATGATAACATTACCTCGTAGATCTTTCTTTCATCTGCCTCTTTTTATTTTTTCTCCTGCCGCAATTTCATCTAAGTTAGGCCTCTCTCTCGCAAATGCAAGAAGATTTTATGACGATGAATGACTCGAAGATGCTTTTCTTTCATCCTGGCCTTCATTTTAGTATTTGTTTCTCCTGGTGTGGTTATCTGCTACCTGATCGTTATTTTGATTCCATTAAATCATTTCTCCTGTCTGAACTCTTTATCTGGGGATCGTAAAAGAGAATTGGGGTTCTTTCTGTCCATATTCGGAGATTGTAACTGATAATTCACAAATCCATCTATAAGCTTTTACCTGATTTCTATCAACCTGCAAAATTTACTAGAAGTTCTATAAGCCTCAATTCAATGAAATTTGATGCAATTCAATCGTATATGTATCTCAGTTTCCTTCAGAGATTGCAACTTCTCCGACTGTTGATAATTTTAAAAGATCAGCTAATACGTTTTCTTTCTTTCTTAGCAGTGTTTTTACCTACACTAATAATGATTATATATATATATATATAAAATACATATATATATATATATATATTAATATATATAATATATATATATTATATATATAATATATATATAATAATATATATATATATACATGCCATCTTCACCCACACACACACACACGTGTGTAGAAATGTAGAAGTTACATATATGTATATATATAATATATATATAACATATATATATATATCTATTATAGATTATTATACCTATATTATATATATATATATATATATATATATATATAGATACATATATACATAAACAATATATTATATATTATCTATATATATATTATATATATATATATATATATATATCTAGTTATAGTATATATATATATATGTGTGTGTGTGTGTGTGTGTGTGTGTGTGTGTGTGTGTGTGTGTGTGTGTGTGTGTGTATGTGTGTGTGTGTGTGTGTGTTTGTGTGTGTGTGTGTGTGTGCGTGGTGTGTGTGTGTGTGTGTGTGTGTGTTTGTGTGGTGTGTGTGTGTGTAATATATACTTATATATATATATCTCTATATATATATATATATATATATAAATATATAACTGTATCTATAATATTATATATATATATATATATATCATATATAATATATATCTATGTTCATTATATATATATATATGTAACTTCTACATTTCTATTTTTTTTAATACTATGGCGTCTATTCATTGGGCCGTTATGATTGCGTGCATCCATTTGTAAAAGAACTCCTTTCGCATAAACAAAACGCGGAACCGAACAGTACAGTAATATCCTGATTGGCAGCGCTTTTCCCTCGATGTTCACTGGAGATTAAGTGCCAGCGTTTCGACAGAGGAAGCCCAAAGCTTAATCCCAGGGAAATAATAGCGGCTGTTCATAACTAGGAACACGGAACTGTATTCCTTGCGAGGGGG
>NC_051394.1:3367168-3369668 GCF_015228065.2 Penaeus monodon | reverse complement strand
TGTTATTTCTCATTAAAACTCCGGTGAATGTTTTCTTTTTTATGATAGTTATTCCTCTCTCTCTGCATGAACTATAAACTTGATGCATGCAGTAGTTCATAATATCTTGGTTACTAATCGTGACACTGGCAAAATACGTAATATGTTAATAAAGATGCGAATTGTTTCTCTATACATGTTATCGACAATAGTTATTTGAAATATTTTACTACCTGTTTTAAAAGTTCAAAAGTTAGCGTAAATGAAAACCTGCGATTTACGTATGGATCCCTCGTATCATTGATCTGCCTCTCTGTCTGTCTGTCTGTCGTCCTTCTGTCTCTCTCTCTCTCTCCCTCGTCCTCTCGCTTCCCTCCTCCTCTCTCTCTCTCTCTCCTCTTTTCTCTCGCCTCTCCTCTCTCTCTTCTCTCCTCTCTCTCTCTCTCTCTCTAATCTCTCTCTCTCTCCTCTCTCCATATATATATGATATATATATTATATATATATATATATATATTATATATAATATATATATATATACTGTGTGTGTGGTGTGTGTGTTGTTGTGTGGTGTGTGTGTGTGTGTGTGTGTGTGTGTGTGAGTGTATGTGTTGTGTGGTGTGTGTATATAATTATATATATTATATATATATAAATATATATGTTATATATATAATATATATATATATCATATATATATATTTTATATATATGTACTTATATATATATATATATATATATATAGAGAGAGAGGAGAAGAGAGAGAGAGAGAAAAGAGAGAGAGAGAGAGAGAAATACATACATAATATGTAAAAAGGGAAAAAGAAAATCACCTCATGCACTGAGCCCTCTGACCTCAGCATCAGAGACCTCACCCGGATGATTACAACCACACTAATCAAGGTTATGACTACCTACAGGATCAGTAGACAGGAAAGCTAACTAGGAGAATTGGAAAGTACACAGCAGGGTATTAGTATGTGCGACGTGGTTAGCAGTGATGGAAAATGAAGTGTTTATAGAAAAGAGGGAAAATTTGAGAATAGAATAGAGGTGATAGAGATGATAGAAAGGGAATGGATAAAATTGAGTGTTTTTACATAAGATAAAAGAAAATAGAAGAAAAAGATGAAAAGGCAATAGAGATGACATCAAAAAAGAAGAAAAGAACAATTGATGTTACATAAAAGCAACATCGGCCACAAGACGCAACATGCATAAAGATGATAAACATAACAGAAATTTTTAATTACGTGTTACACAAAAGAACAGAAAATAGGTATAAAAGAGGAAAAGGCATAGAAGAGAAAAGTAAAAGCTCAAAATGCGTCATAGGATATTCCCTTTCCTTCTGACCCTGGTATTGTTTTTGTTATGATTTGTTGTCCTGTCTGTGTGGGTTCGTCTGTTATTGCATCTGGTCTTTTTCTTTCTTGGAATATTTCTCTAATCTCAGTTTTTCTGAAACCTGACCAGATGAGAATGCTTTTGTTTGTTTGCTTGTTTTATTAATATGTTTCTGTCTGTCTATCGGTCTGTCTGTCTTTCTGTCTGTCTGTCTGACTGTCTCTGTCTGTCTGTCGGTCTCTCTCTCTCTCTCTCTCTCTCTCTCTCTCTCCCTCTCTGTCACTCTCTCTTTGTCTTTTTCTGTCTGACTGTCTGTCTGTCGCTGTCCTTCTCTCTCTCTCTCGCCCCTCTCTCTCTCTCTCCTCTGTCCTCTCTCTCTCCGTCTTTCACTCTCTCTCTCTCTCTCGTCTCTCTCTCTCCTCTCTCCCTCTCTCTCTCTCACGTCTCTCTCTCTCATCGATTCCCTCTTTCCTCATCTTTTCCTCTCTCACCCCCCCCCTCTCTCTCTCTCTCTTCGTTCTCTTCTGATGCTCCTCTTCTCTCTCTCTCTCTCTCTCTCTCTCCCTCCTCTCTCTCTCTCTCTCTCACTCACTCTCTCACTCTCCTCCTCTCTCTCTCTACTCATTCCTTTCCCCCTCTTTCCTCTTTGTCCTCTCTCACCCCCCCCTCTTTCTCTCTCCTCCATCTCTCTTCTCTCTCTCCTCTCTCGCTCCTCCGCTTCTCCCATCTCTCTCATCTCTCTCATCCCTCCTATCCGTCTTCTCTCCCTCTCTCTTCCTTCTCTCTCTCTCTCTCTCATCTCTCGTCTCTCTCTCATACCCCTCTTTCTCTCTTTTCCTCTCTCTCACATCCCTTCTCTCTCTCTCTCTCCTCTCTCTCTCTCCCTCATTCCCCTCTTCTCTCTTTTCCTCTCCTCTCACCTCCCTTCTCTCTCTCTCTCTCTCTCCCCCTCTCTCTCTCTCTCTCCTCCTCTCTCTTTCCGCTCTCTCTCTCTCTCTCTCTCTCTTCCTCTCCTCTCCTCTCTCTCTCTCTCTCTCTCCTCTCTCTCTCTCTCTCTTCTTCTCTCTCTCTCTCTCTCGCTTCCCCCCCCCTCTCTCTCTCGTATGTGATGAAAATTATCAATAGTATTTGATAATAAGATACTATTGGTAATTATCATCATATATCTCATTTC
>NC_051394.1:3358895-3362068 GCF_015228065.2 Penaeus monodon | reverse complement strand
GGTATCCATTGTCACAAAGAAGTTTTTTAGAAACATCATTTCATCGTGAAAGGAAGACCAATTACTAAATAGGTTCTAAGCTCTGGATGAGTGTTCTTATATATTGATTTATATATGTACGGGGTATAGCTAAGGAAAATGGAGACGAGGCCAGTAAAGGTCGGTTTTGCGGTATATGTAGATGAAAGTGACCGTTATCGGAGTGACGGACGTATCAAAAAAGGGTAGTTGGTGTTCTGTTGGGTTCGGGTGAATTGATACTCGGATATTTGGAGTTCAAATAATTTAGAAACAAATTTATGTGTGATGGATGTTTGAAAAGAACGAGTGTCATCAATGTAGCGTCGGTAGTGTTCATGCTATTCCAGAGGATATCGTGATCAACAGTATCAAAAGCCTTCGAGTAATCGATGAAACAAGTTTTTCTCTATGATCAATTTTAGATTTAGAATCTGGTTTCTGGTACCTTTTCCATGGCGAAAACCAGCTTGTTCGTCAGCAATTTCTTCTCTTAACATCAATTTCATTCTTTCAGCAATAATTTTCAAAAAAAAAAAAAAATGCAATTAATGCAATTGTCCTGTTATTGTTACATTGGAGTGCATCACCTTTTTTTAGGTATGGAAGTAAAGAGATTTTACCCAGTCTTCTGCTATTTCTTTCATTACCTATTTCGTACAAAAATTTGTAGAAGTATTCAACACTTTCGCCAGCATTTATTGATTAGTTCTGCGGTTATTTCATCTCTTCCGGCTCTTGCTATTCTTTAACTTCCTTTATGGCTTTTATAACTCGTCTGAGCAGTGGCGTGGTCATCTTCGCTGTCATTGAGTCCAATATGTGTTGTTAGATCTCTATCTTTTTGTATAGGTAGAACAATATGATGCCATCTATCTTGACTTCTTCCATCACATAAAAACTAGTCCATCTTCAGTTTTGATAGTGTCCATATATATATATTATATGAATAGATATATACATATATATATATATATATATATATATTATATATATAGTGCGTGTGTGTGTGGTGTGTGTATGTGTGTGTGGTGTGTGTGTGGTGTGTGTGTGTGTGTGTTGTGTGATGTGTGTGTGGTGTGTATGTGTATGTGATGCATATGATATTTATATATATACATATAATATGTATATATATTACACACCACACACACACGTGTATATATATATATATATAATATATATATCTATATATATATATATATCTATATGTATATATATATATAATATATTATATATGTATATATATATATATATAGATATATATATATATATATATAAATACATAGGTATATATGGATGTATGTATACATACATAGTATATATGCATACAGATATATAGTATATATATATATATATATATAAAGATATAATATATATATTATATATATATACACGTGTGTGTGTGTGTGTAAAATATAATACTATTATAATGTATATAAATAAAATACATATGCACACATACACAATAACACAACACACACACACACACACACACACACAACACACACACACACACACACACACACACACACACCACACACACACACACACGCAAATTAATATTTATAGATATATAATATATATATATTATATATATATATAGTATATATAGATATGGACACATCAAACTGAAGATGGGATAGTTTTCTGTTGATGGAAAAGAAGTCCAAAGATAGATGAATCAACTATGTTATAACCTATACAAAAAGAATAAAGATCTAACAACAACATTATGGGACTCAATGACAGCGAAGATGAACCACCGCATGCTAGACGAAGTTATAAAGCCATAAAAGAAGTAAAGAATAGCAAGAGCGGGAAAGAGATGACATAACAGCAAACTAATCCAAGAATGCTGGCGAAAGTGTGTTGAATACTTCTACAAATTTTGTACGAAAATATGTAATGAAAGAAAATAGCCAGAAGACTGGGTAAAATCAGTCTTTACTTCCATACCTAAAAAAAGGTGATGCACTCCAATGTAACAATAACAGGACAATTGCATTAATTGCATTTTTTTTTTTTTGAAATTATTGCTTGGAAAGAAGAAATGATGTTAAGAGAAAGAAATTGCTGACGAACAAGCTGGTTTTCGACATGGAAAAAGGTACCAGAAACCAGATTCTAAATCTAAAATTGATCATAGAGAAAAACTTGTTTCATCGATTACTCGAAGGCTTTTGATACTGTTGATCACGATATCCTCTGGAATAGCATGAACACTACCGACGCTACATTGATGACACTCGTTCTTTTCAAAATCCAGCACACATAAATTTGTTTCTAAATTATTTGAACTCCAATATCCGAGATCAAATGCACCCACGAAAAAACAGACAACCAACTACCCTTTTGGAACCGTCGTCACCCTACGATACCGGGCCCACTTTCATACTAGCATATACCGCAAACCGACCTTTACGGCCTCGGTCTCCATTTCCTTAGCTATTAACACACATATATTAAAATCAATAGTATAAGAAACACTCATCACCAGAAGCTTATAACCTATGTAGTAATTGGTCTGCCTTTCACTGATGAAATGATTGTTCTAAAAAAAACTTCTTGTTGACAAATGGATACCCAATTACACATTTTTGATAAAATAACAAATAAATTCTGTGTAATAAATATTCTACCAAACACACTAACCGTCTGAGTAAGAGGGATCACAGATTTGTAAAACTACCACTATTATGGGTAAACTAAGCTGAAATAAGAAAACAGCTGAACTCCCTTCCGCCATAATATATTACCCCCAAATAAGTTCACTTTTGTTTTTAGCAACACTAACACTATTAATACTTTTTTAAACATCCTAGGAGTTGCTAATCTGATTATGTTCAAATGTGATGGTATAATCTATGTACCTGTCCTAGCCAAGCAAGGTACGTGGGGTCAACCTCACGGTGGTTACGTCACCGCCCCATAAAGCAGAAACATAAAGGCAGTCCTTTCGTTACTGGCCTCCCCCTGAGTAAACCATCATTCGCAGCCATAAGAGAGCACTCCTTGCAACACTCACATCCTTTTTCCAACACAGATTTTCACATACTAAACGTCCCCTCCCTCTCGTCCAGACCTCATCATTTCAGAATCGTTGTTTATTTCAAAAAGAGGTCTCCTGAGCGAATAACACCTCCACAGCAACT
>NC_051394.1:3353895-3356395 GCF_015228065.2 Penaeus monodon | reverse complement strand
AGAGGGCCTGTAAGAATCGGAGGCGACGGCAGGCTTTTACTTAAGAGAGAGAATATGGTCTCGCCAAGACAGTTTGGAGTCGATTATGACACCAGGGAACTCGCCTGAAGGTCAGTATTGGGTGGGAAACATCATGTTGGAAAAATGGAGGTTGGGAGCTTATACATGGACGAGAAAAAAAGATGGAAAAGGTTTGAGAGGTAGAAAATCGAAGGTTTGATTGACTGAGAGATTGACGTTATTGCCGACTGGAGAAGTTGATGCAGGGTTTGGTATGGAAGAACCAGAGGCAGAGATGGCTAGATCATCTATATATAGTGATGACCGGATCCCTGGTGGTATAGCTGAAACTAATCCGTTTATAGCAATAGGAAATAATGTGGTACTGAGAACACTGCCTTGTGGGACACCTCCGGATTAAGGGAAAGAAGAGGAAGCAGATGAGGCAAAAACTGACACGGAAGATGCGACCAGAAAGAAAGAATTTTATATGAAAACACTCATGCTTCCGCGAATGCCATGGGAAGATAATTGTTGAAGGGTTTGGTGTCGCCATGTGGTATCATATACCTTTTCTAGATCGAAGAAGATAGCTAATACTGCAAATGCAAGATGTGGCTGTGATATTCAAGGTACCACATTAGGCGTATGTTACCCATCCTTTCCAGTAGCTTACATTAAATGCTGGTAAGTGCTATGGGACGAAAGTTTTGAAAAAGGTACCAGGATTGTTTGTTTTTTGGAAAAGTAGTTCAAGGGCTTCTCTCCAGTGGGGAGGAAGGTTTCCGGTTGTCCACATGTTACTGAATATTGCAAGAAGGAAGGACAAGGAAGTAGGTAGACCGTCTGGGCCTTCGTGCGTGCTGCGGCAAGACTGCAATGCGTAATGTATTTCAGAAGAAGAAAAAGGTGCATTATAAGATTCTGCAGAAGACTGGGAGGAGGATCTTTGTCCAATTTTAAGGAAAAGAAAAGAGGAGAAAGGTGAGATCCGCAACTGACCTGGATATTGTGGATATTGAGGACGAGATCGGAATGGGGACGATGATTACCAGATAATTCAAGAATCCAAACTGCAGAGACAGGTGTGGATATTTTTATGGAGGAAACACAATTTTGCTAACTATTTGTCTATTTGTGATGGAGATTGTATGGCGAACATGGGCTGATGCCTTTGTAAATGATATAGACTGGGGGTGTCTCTCTTGTAACAGTAACTGTTCAAGGCAGCACGTTTCAACTACCATGAAAATACCGTATTCAATCATGCTTTATAACAGTTCCATCAAGCCTAAGGGTTTCGGTGAGACAGGGCTTGGCAGAGGCCCATCAAAATGCACTGCAAGAGCAAATTACTCATTAGTATTATGCTTAAATTAGTTGATTATTAGATATTTACATTTGCTAATTTTGTGCACTCTTGTCACATACAGTCTTGGTTTTTGATGCAGTCTCGCTACTTTCTATGATTTTTCCCTTCAATTTCTAGTTATTCATGAAGAAAGGTGATTTTCATAAAAAAAAGGATAAGAATCACTGCCTTAAATCTATCTAGAGTAGAGATCTATTCATATTTTAGAATTGTATTTATATATCTAAAACAGAGGTTCTCAAGTATTCTTTCAATGATCTCTGGCTGTTATGAAATGTTTTACCCCAACAATGTTATGAATTGATATTATGAATATTACTAGCAATGTATAGCTCTTGATGAAACTCAAATTTGGAATCCATTTGTGACAATCTCCACATTTTAAAATTTATTTTTATTTCTATTCATTATATATATATATATATATATATATATATATATATATATATATATATATATATATATATAGGAAATTATAGTCAGGGAAAGTTGCTATGATTCTCACAAAAAAAAACTGCAAATGCACTAATTGGGTACAGCCCAATAAATGATCGCATTTAAAAGTCAGAATACAAGCAAAACCTCATAATATTAGTATTAACAATGCTACGCACCAACCAATATTGCAAGTGATGAAGAAATGGATTTTTTTTATAACTCTCTCCAAGATACTTTAGACACAGTCCCTAACAGAGATGTAAGGGTGATCGTGGGAGACCTCAACGCCAAAGTAGGAAAAAATGATCTAAAAAATTACACCTGTGGAAAATTCGGCCTTGGAGATATGGATGAGGGAGGTGAAGATTTTATTGAATTCTGTAGTGCAGGTAATTTAGTTGTGGCCAATACATTGTTCCAACACCACCCAAGACACTTGTACACGTGGTTTTCACCAGACAAGGGAGCGCGCAACCAAATTGACTGCATTGTGCTGAACCAAAAATGGAAGAGTTGCATAAAAAATTCCAAAACAAGACCTGGTGCCGACTGCAACAGTGACCACCAACTACTAACTATCGACTTTAAAATAAGACTCAAAAAATGGAGGTCCAACACCACCTCTAAAGCTCGACTACAAAACTCTTGATAACAATTACAGAATTGCAGGGGTCAAACAAATTTTAAATA